>NC_058414.1:39287808-39587808 GCF_002201575.2 Neomonachus schauinslandi | reverse complement strand
CATCCATCACCAGCTGGAGAGCTCTGGATACCAGTGGGAGGCCATTGGCATGATTAAATGTTTCAGAAATGTCTTGCCCAAAGGCGTAACGAGCTTCTCGAGGAGACACACCCCAACCACCCTGATCGTCTGGATCTGACACAGCAAGTCAGACATTGGACCCTGATGAGGAACTTCCAGGCTCTCAAGCCCTCTGATGTGATCCAGTGTAGCTATGGATGGTGAGAGGCCACCATGGAGACAGACTAGCTGCCCGTCCACCAAGGCAGTGAGAGGAAGACAGTCAAAAAGATCTGTACAATATTTCCAAACATTCGCATCTCCATATTTTGCTAAACATTCATCATAGAGACCATATACTTGTGTCATCTGTCTACTCTCATGATTTCCTTGGAGAATGGTGATGTGTGCAAACCAGAAGAGCTACGAGCAGAATAAGTGTTTCAACTGAATAATATCACCTGTCAGCATACTCTCCCGTAAACAAGTAGTTTGTATCTAGTGATTTGCCACCAATTCTAGACAGTTCCATGAGATCGTGACATTGTCCCTGTACATCTCCACAGACAGTGACTGGCCATCGAGCATCTTGTATGTAGCATTCTTTTGACAGGGTGTCTTTAGCCTTCTGGCAGAGGCTCTTGACCTGGGACTCTGACAGCTGCTGGTGCTCTTCAGCTATTCGGTGCACGGGTCCAGCTCCTTGGTGAACACCTCGCTCATGATGCCACCCGCCCAACTGGTTGAGGCTGTGTGTTACTCCCCCAGCGTCACATGCACCGCGGGCCACACACACACACGGGGACTGGTTCCCCGGGAACGCGTGGGGCTACTGGCAGATGCTCTCTCTGCACCAGTGCCAACCCACGGGCTCTCCCTGGAACCACCGGGCCACCCCCTGCTGCCCTCCTCTGCCCCTTGTCTTTTTGATATTAGCATGCTAACAGGTATGAGGTGATCTGTCCTTGTGGTTTTTCATTTGTATTTTTCTGATGCTTAGTAATGTTAAGTACCTTTTCATGTGCCTATTGGCCATCTGTCTGCATCTTTGGAAAAATGTCTATTCAGGTCCTCGGCCCATTTTTTAATTTGATTGTTTCGTTGATACTGAATCTTAGGAGTTCCTTATATTTTGGATATTAGCCTCTAATCACATACATGACTTACAAATATCTTAGCCGGTTCAGTAGGTTGCCTTCTCATTTCGTTGATGGTTTCCTTCACTAGGCAAACTTTTTTTTTTTTTTTAGTTGGATGTAGTCCCATTTGTTTATTTTGTTGTTGTTGTTGTTGTCCTTGCCTGAGGAGACAGATGCAAAAAAAAAAAAATCACTAAGACCAATGTCAACTTACTGCCTATGTTTTCACTGAGATTTGTAGTTTCAGGGTCTATATTTAAGCCTTTAATCCATCTTGAGTTTATTTTTTATATGGTGTAAGTGCTCTAGTTTCATTCTTTTACATGTAGCTTTCCAGTTTCCCCAAAACCATTTATTGAAGAGACTGTCTTTTCCCTCATTATATATATCTTGACTCCTTTGGTGTAGATTAATTGACAGGATAAGCATCCGTTCATTTCTGGGCTTTCTACTGTGTTCCACTGACGTGTGTCTGTTTTTGTGACAGTACTGTGCTGCTTCAATTACTATACTTTACAATATAGTTTGAAATCTAGAAGCATCATACCTTCAGTTTTGTTCTTTCTGAAGATTGCTTTGGCTATTCAGGGTCTATTGCCGTTCCACACAAATTTTAGGATTCTTTATTCTAGTTCTATGAAAAATGCTGTTAATGTTTTGATAGGAGTTTCATTAAATTTATAGATTGCTTTGGGCAGTATGGACATTTTAACAGTATTCTTCCAACCCATGAGCACAGTATGTCTTTCCTTATGTCGTATTAATATCCTCTTCAGTTTATTTCATCAACATCTTAGGCTTTTCAGAGGTCTCTCACCTCTTTGGTTAAATTTACTCATAGGTCTTTAATTCTTTTTGATGCAATTATAAGTGGGATTGTTTTATTTCTCTTTCTGATAGCAGGTTTTTAGTGTATAAAATGCAACAGCTTTCTGTATATTAATTATGCATCCTACCACTTCACTAAACTCCTTTATTTTAATAGTTCTTGGATGGAGGCTTTAGGATTTTCTATATATATATAGCATCATGTCATCTGTGAATAGTGACATTCTACTTCTTCCAATGCAGGTACTTTTTATTTCTTGTCTAATTGCTGTGGCTAAAACTTCCAGTACTGTGTTGAATAAAATGGCAGGGGCGGGCATCCTTGTCCTGTTCCTAATCCTAAAAGTTTTCAGCTTTTCACTGTTCGTATGGCATATACGGCCCTTATTATGTTGAGGTACATTCCCTCTATATCCACTCTGTTGAGAGTTTCTATCATTAATGGATGTTGAATTTTGTCAAATCTTTCTTTGTATCTGTTGGAGGTGATCATACAATTTTTACCCTTCGTTTGTTAATGTGGTGTATCATATTGATTGATTGCAGATACTGAACCACCCTTGCATCCCTGAAATAAATCCCACTTGATCATGGTGTATGATCCTTTTAATGTATTTTTAATTGGATTTTCTATATTTTGTTGAGGACTTCTGCATCTATGCTCATCAGGGATATTGGCCTATAATTTTTTTTTCTTTTGTAGTGTTTTTGTCTGGTTTTAGTATCAGGGTAGTGCTGGCCTTGGGAATGAGCTTGGAAGCATTACTTCCTCTTCAGCTTTTTGGAATAGCTTGAGAAGAATAGGTAATAATTATTCTTTAAATGTTTGGTAGAACTCATCTGTGAAGACTTTGGTCCCAGAATTTTAATTTTTTTTTTTCTTTTTGACTTTTAAGTTTTTCTGATTACTGATTCAATTTTATTACTACTAATTGGTGTGTTTAGATTTTCTCATGTATTTAGTCTTGGCAGATTGTATATTTCTAGGAATTCATCCATTTCTTCTAGGTTCTCCAATTTGTTCGTGTATAATTGTTCATAGTAGTCTTTTATGATCCTTTGTATTTCTGTAGTATTGATTGTAAATTCTTTCATTTTTGATTTTATTTATTTGGGCCATCTGTCCTTTTTTCTTGATAGTTTTTCTAAAAATTTATATCTTTTTAAAGAACCAATTTTTGGGGTACCTGGCTGGCTCAATCAGTAGAGCATGTAACTTTTTTTAAAGATGTTTTTTTAAAATTTTTATTTATTTATTGGAGAGAGAGAGAGAAGGAGCAGGGGGAGAAGCAGACTCCCTGCTGAGCAGGGAGCCTGATGCGGGACCCGATTCCAGGACGCTGGGACCATGACCGAGTAGAAGGCGCAAGCCCAAGCAACTGAGCCACCCAGGTGCCCCACTTTTTAAGATTTTTATTTATTTATTTGACAGAGAGAGGGAACACAAACAGGGGGAGTGGGAGAGGGAGAAGCAGGCTTCCTGCAGAGCAGGGAGCCCGATGTGGGGCTCGATCCCAGGATCCTGGGATCATGACCTTAATGACTGAGACACCCAGGTGGCCCAAGCATGTAACTCTTGATTTCAGGGTTGTGAGTTTGAGCCTCATGTTAGGAGTAGAGATTACTTAAAAAATAATAAGAGAACCAACTTTCCTTCCTTCTACTAACTTTGGGCTTTGTCCTTTTCTCTAGTTCCTTTAGGTGTGAGGTTAAATTCTTTATTTGAAATTTTATTTCTTGAAGTAGGCCTCTATCACTATAAACTTCCCTCTTAGAACAGCTTTTACTGCATCCCATAGATTTTGAAGCATTGTATTTTCATTCTTATTTGTCTTAAGGTACTTTTTAATTTTCTCTTTGATGTCTGTATTGACCATTTGGTTGGAGAGTAGCATGTTGTTTAGTCTCCATATGCGTGTGATTTTTCCACTTTCCTCCTTGTAGTTGATTCCTGGTTTCATAAAGTTGCAGTTAGAAAAGATGTCTGATATGATTTCAGTCTTATATTTATTGAGACTTGTTTTATGGTCTAACATGTGATCTATCATGGAGAATATCCCACATGCACTTGAGAAGAATGTGTGTTCTGTTTAATATAGTGTATTTGAAATGAAATCTAAATTACTTTGAAAAATATGTTTTGTAAAGTGAAATCCCTGAGTATTTATCCAACATTGATTATGTTGTTTCACGTTTAAGAGATTTACTAGGTGGTAAGGATTTTAAGAATTTTCAAAAAACAAAGACTTATCTTCAGTGGGTTTAAAGCTAATACATGTGAGTGGGTCTCTGTGATGTAAAGCAGTAAGAAATGCCTTAAGGGTGCCAAATCCATTCTTGAAATATGGATGCTTTTGAGAGAATCGCTGGGGGAAAGTTATATGGAAGGTGAAAACAAGACTGTACCCAGATCAGCATGAGTAAAATCTAGAAACTAGATAACTAGTCTAGAGGTAAGGGGTGGTTCAAAGCAAAAAATTGAGTGTCCCTAATAGGAAACATATACTCTTGAAGTGAAGCATCTGCCCTGTCCAGGAGCTCAGGCTCTAAACCAGTCATAGGATATGGCCCCATCCCCTCCTGCAGTAGAAGGGAACAGCTGGGTGAGTGACTGTATATAAAATTCTGGGAATGTGGGGTGATTCTGACACTTAACTGTAAACTTAATTCTGCATCACAACCAAAACTTAACAGCAGACCCCTAAGGGATGCAATCAAAGTAAAGTTTGGAGCTCACGTCTGTACTGGGCAAACCCCATCATCTGCACCTTAGAAATTAAAAACACAAGTTCAGGGACTGGTCCAAAATTTCAGAAAAGTTCAAAGTAGGCAGAATGTTGGTGGCAGTCTCCCACCATTTGCTTAATGCATTTTCCCCTCTGCCAAGTGTACCATTGATGGTTGTGCTCCATTTTTAAAGTGTCGTGATTATACATCTGTCTTAGTTGATAGCAAATACTAGCAAAGAGTGCTCTTTATCCATGGAGTGTTGTCTTTGCTCTCTCTTGAGCTCTTCTCCAGTTCTCTGCAGTCTGTAGATACTGTGTGAGTGAAGAAATACTAGTTCTTTGTGTTTTTTTAATCTTTTTAAAAAAAGATTTTATTTATTTATTTGACAGAGAGAGAGGGACAGCAAGAGAGGAAACACAAGTGGGGTGGGGGAGTAGGAGAGGGAGAAATGGAGCCTAATGCGGGACTTGTTCCCAAGACACTGAGATCATGACCTGAGCCAAAGGCAGATGCTTAACGACTGAGCCACCCAGGTGCCCCAAGAAATACTAGTTCTAATAACCCCGGGCTCCCATTAAAATAAAGGGGGAGATCCAATTAGATGAAATCTATTGGTACGATTGTCTTTTTGTCCATCGTGAGCAGAGACGTTGTTCACCTCCTACCCTTAGAGGCTGCATGCTTGTCAACATTTAAATAATAGCTGGGCCCTTTGCCTTTGTTAAGATGTATTTTTTATACCTATTGATTACCTCAAGATGATTATATGAATAAATTCCTCCATTCTTTCAATAAGGTGAAGCAGGCCAGAGGATCATTTTTCTTTGTTGTCAAGTTACTATTTTACAATAGAATTAACAGTAAAATTCTCCTGCTTGATCTATTTGGTTTTGTCTTCTCTGAGACCAAAAAATTAAATACATTTGCACTCTTTGAAAACTCTTGGCAGTGTTCTGACACTCATTTGAATTGTGGCATCTTAGAAACATTTACTTGTTAAAAGAAAGGACCTTAGCCAGTCTTCTGGAAATTAATAAATACCCTTCTGTATTTCTCCAGGACTCTGTGAGAAGGTGTCTTCCTATTACCTTCAGAGGGTAGACAAGCTTTTCTGCCTTGCTCTTTGGGCTGAAGATGATGCCTCATGTAGAGGTTTTCATTATATGGATGAATGAAGGGGAAACAGCATTTCACCCATCAGCCCTGTTCTTCATCCTCCCTCCACCTGGTAATAGAGCAAAATACTGCCCTAGGCACTGTAGAGAGAGAAGGTGAATTAAATACTTCAAGAAGTTGAGTTTTCCCAGGGAAAGTGAACATGCCTGCTTGAAGCACTTGACAAAATCCGGGTTGACTTCCTTCTCTGCAAAGAGTTTGGGCCCTTTGAAAATAGGCACAAAATTAGAGAAACTGAGAGACAGCTCTCAAAGGGTTTTTCTACTACCCCTTTATTCTCTATTCAGAATAACATTGAACAATTTTAGGTATCCCCATTTGAATTGAGCTCTCTGTAGGTTTTATTTTGTTTTGTTTTGTTTCGTTTGTTTTTTCCAAATCTCTGAGGAGCTCTGGACTTGGAGATTGGGAATGGAAGGGAGGAAGTGGCATCCTACTTCCCTGGAGTGAAACTGTGAGGTGGTGGGAACAGTCTAATCGCAAACTTCATTTAGCTGGGTATGCTGGAAAGGTATCCCATGATACACAGACAACATAATGCTCAGACAGAACGAAGTCTCCCAGGAATTTTGCTAGCATTACATGCTCATTCATTGCATCACGCAAGCATTTTCTTCTGGGAAAGATGCCAAATATTTTTGTTCATGACTATCTAAATAGATAATAGCCACAATTGCTAAACCCATTTGCTGTTCACAAGTGGAAAAGAAGAGCCCATGGTTGTTTAGCGAATGTCAGGAGGTATGTTTAGGCTCATTTTAGGGCCATGAAGAGGTTTCCTGAACCAATGCCCTGTATAGCTCCTTTGTTTGAAATGGGTTGCCCTCCAACCTCTGCTTGCGGGCCATGAATCAATAGCTAAATGTTATTGTTGAAGACAGCCAAAACCACAGGTAGTAAACCTCAGGAAAAAAGTTAAACTTGATCTCTAGCGACATATTTTTCAGTGTGCATACAATCCCAGTTGAAGGGTTTCTCCTAAAGCCTCTGGTTGGTACCAGTATAACTTGGGCAAAGTCTTAAGAGAAAGAATCCAAATATAAACTCAAGACCACAGGTCATTTTTCAATGTTTTTCATGTGAGTCTAGGCATTTGTAGTAAACAAAAAAACATGAAACATGAGCTACAAAGGTTTCACTATGGGGAACAATAAAAAATATTTTAAATGAAACATTAAGGCTTTATATACTTATGTAATTAAAATACCTGGTTATTTAAATACATGTATATATTTTTTTCACAATAAGCTCCTGGCAAAATAACCCAGAAAATCAGAGTGTGAAGTGATTGGAATTTCTGTTAGCCTAAGTTGTTACTAAGCCATCGTGAGTTAGTTGAAGTATCCGGAAATGTGTACATTTTAGAAATATGATGGTATTTATTTGTGTGTGTGTGTGTGTGTTTTGGGAGACAGGGCTTTTAATGTAGTAAAAGTGTGCACTAGTTTCTTATATGATGATGGAATGAAGGCTTTTGCCTGGAGATAGTGCATTGACATAAATCTGTTCTGCTTTCCCACCAACACCTACCTCTTACCCCCGTGTGTATGCTGTTTGTCTTTCAAGCTTTATTTTCCTGTTGGTAGAGAGTAATATTTTCTTCTTTGTCCTCATAGATCCTACTTATAAAATACAAAATAAACTCCTTCATAATTACTTCACTACATGGGTCAAATAGCTATGTGTTCAAAGGATAGAAGAGTTATTTCTCCTTCTTCCTGTTACTCATACAAAACCTACTTGTGGATTTTGATATATATAATAAAACTACAAGCAAGGCTGTGATGGTGTGTGGATGTATGTGTGTTTCCAGGCATGTCCCATTTTCAATTTTTAAAATCTAAGCATACCAGAGTGATCACAGTACAAATACTGGTGTTCTACATTGTTTTCATATTACCTTCACCAAAAAGTATTATGTATCGCAAGAGTACTGGGAAGGTCCGTGTTCATTATGTACTTTATCCAAGCTTCAATCAGTTTCAGGGAGTGTTTGCCATCAGGTAGGAAATAGGGAAGTTTTCTCCTAGTCTTGAAAAGGGAAGGAAATCATAATTAGAAGAAAATATACATGATGAGGTAACCTCCTACATGGTTGTGAAGAAAGCATATTACAACTCCTGTTGAGAGTGCATCTGTGTCACAAAGAGACTTTTTAAAAACAAATTATAGCAAAAAAAAACCCAGTTCACTCATTTTTTCTACCCCTGCGTCTGGCAACCACCAATCTCTTCTCAGTACGTATGAGTTTTTTCTGTTGTGTTAGAGTCCACATATAAGAAAATTATATAGTATTTGTCCTTTTCTGACATTTCACTTAGCATAATGTCATCAAGGTCCATCTGTGTTGTTGCAAATGGCAAGATTTCTTTCTTATGGCTGAATATTCCATTTGTGTGTGTGTGTGTATCACAATTTCTTTATCCATTCATCAGTTGATGGGCACTTAGATTGTTTCCATATCTTGGCCATTGTAAATAATGCTGCAGTGAACATGAGGGTGCATGTGTTTTCATTTTCTTCTGATAAATATAAATATCCAGAAGTGGAATTGCTGGATCATATGATATTTTTCCATTTTTTCAGGAACCTCCATACTGTTTCCTACAATGGCTGTACCAATTTTCATTCCCACCAACAGTGCATAAAGGTTCCCTTTACCCCACATCCTTGTTAATGCTCGTTATTTCTTGTCTTTTTTATAATAGCCACTCTAACAGGTGTGAGGTAATATCTCATTGTGGTTTTAATTTACATTTGCCTGATGACTAACGTAGAGCATCTTCTCATGTACCTGTTGGTTATCTGTATGTCATCTTTGGAAAAATGTCTATTCACATCTTCCTCCCATTTTTTTTAAAGATTTTATTTATTTATTTGACAGAGAGATTGAGACAGAGAGCACATGAGAGGGGGGAGGGTCAGAGGGAGAAGCAGACTCCCTGCCGAGCAGGGAGCCCGATGCGGGACTCGATCCCGGGACTCCAGGATCATGACCTGAGCCGAAGGCAGTCGCTTAACCAACTGAGCCACCCAGGCGCCCTTCCTCCCATTTTTTAATCAGCTTTTTTTTTTTCTTTTTAGCTCTTGGGTTGTATGTTTTCTTTATATGTTTTGAACACTAGCCCCTTTTGAGATTAATCATCTGCAAATTTTTTCTCCCATTCAGTAGATTGTCTTCTCCTTTTATTCCTGGTTTCCTCTGCTGTGCAGAAGCTTTTTAGTTTGATGTGATCCCACTTGTATATTTTTGCTTTTGTTGCTTTTGCTTTTGGTGTCAGGTTCAAAAGATCATTGCCAAGACCTATGTCAGGGAGCTTACCCCCTGTTTTCTTCTAGGAGTTTTATGGTTTCAGGTTTCAGGTATTACATCAAAGTTTTTAATTCATTTTGAGTTAATTTTTGTGTATGATGGAAGAAAGTGGTCCAGTTTCCTTCTGTTGCATGTTCCTGTCCAATTTTTCCAACACTATTTATTGAAGGGACTGTTCTTTCCCCCTCATGGATACTTGACTACTTTTGTTGTGAATTGACCATATATGCTTGGGTTTATTTCTGAGTTCTCTATTCTGTTCCATTGATCTATATATCTGTTTTTATGTCAATATGGTACTAGTTTAATTACTATAGCTATAATATAGTTCAAATTCAGGGAATGTGATGCCTCCAGCTTTGTTCTTCTTTCTCAAGATTGGTTTGGCTATTCAAGGTCTCTTACAGTTGCATACAAGTTTTAGGATTATTTGTTTTAGTTCTGTGAAAAATGCCATTGGAATTTTGATAGGGATTACCTTGATTCTGTAGATTGCTTTGGGTAGTATGGACATTTTAACAATATTCTTCTAATCCCCGGGCACAAAATATCTTTCCATTTATTTGTGTCATCTTCAATTTCTTTCATTAATGCTTAAGAGTTTTCAGCATACAGAACTTTCACCCCCTTGGTTAAAGTTACTAGGTTTCTTATTCTTTTTGATGTAATATACAAATGGTATTGTTTTTTAAATTTTTTTCTGATAGTTCAATATTAGTGTGTAGAAACACAAAAAATATTATACATTTTGTATCCTGCAACTTGACTGAACTTCTTTATTAGCTTTTTGATGGTGTCTTAAGGGTTTTCTATGTATAATATGTTATCTGTGAACAGTGACAGTTTTACTTCTTTTCCAACTAGGGTGGTTTTATTTCTTTGACTTGCCTAATTGGTATGGCTAGGACTTTGAGTACTATGTTGAATAAAAGTGGTGAGAGTGGGCATCCTTGTCTTGTTCTTAGAGGAAAAGTTTTCAGCTTTTCACTGTTGAATATGATGTTAGCTGTGGGCTTGTTGTATGTGGCCTTCATTCTGTTGAGAGGTACATTCCCTCTATACCCACTTGGTTGGGAGTTTTTTTTTTATCAAGAATGGATGTTGAATTTTGTCAAATGCTTTCTGTACATCTATTGAGATGATATGATTTTTATCCTTCATTTTGTTAATGTGATGTATTTTTGATTTGTGGCTGTATAACCATCCTCATATCCATAGAATAAATTCTGTTTGATTATTATGCATGATCCTTTTAAAGTATTTTTGAATTTGGTTTGGTAATTTTTTTTTTTAGGACTTTTGCATCTGTGTTCATCAAAGACACTGGCCTGTAATTTGCTTTTGGCATCTTTATCTGCTTTTGTTATCAGGGTAATATTGGCTTTATAAAATGACTTTGGAAGAATATCTGCCTCTTCTGTTTTTTTGGAAGAGTTTGAGAAGAATTGGTATTAATTCTTCTTTGAATGTTCGATAGAATTCACCCATGAAGCCATCTAGTCTTGGATTTTCTGTTTCTTGGGAGTTTTTTGATTACTGATTCAGTCTCATTACTAGTAATCAGTCTTTCAGATGGAATTCTGATTTTTAATTTTTTTCTCAGACATGACCCTAGATATAACTCTCTCCATAAATGCGCTAAGTTCATTTTATTTTGAAAAACTACATAAAGCCACTATATCTTTAGAAAATGTAGCTTTTCCTGACAAGCTCAAAAATGTGAGAGACCTATGAAAGAGCAGAGTTGTCTTCAATTACAGTCCATTTCCTCAGTGTTGCGACTGAATTGTTTGTCATCTCACACATCATTTCTATTGACACTTGCAACCAATTTTTTTTCTTATGTATGAGGGGTTTGGAATTGGAGGTCTTCCTAACTCAGCCTTCACATACCACTCATACTACATTATTAAAGAAGGTGAAAATAATTCAGCTAGCAAAATATTTTTTAAAGATAGTCACCCAATGAATTAAGTTTAAAGAATTCAATAGATTAAATTGCAAAACAAAGGCCAAATGAGATTAAAACAAAAATGGCAAATTATCTTACTGTCCTTTATTAATAATATAAGAACTAATGCTAATGTGATGAGAAATAGCTATTGGGTTTGTTAAGGTACTTTTTTACTCATTCCTATTCTCTCTCTCTCAATTTTCTTTAGAGAAAGACTTAACCTTTCATGCCATAATATGAATGTATTCAAGCCGAAAATGTTATTTTACTACATTAAATATTTATGTTTATTGAACATAAATAAAACATTGGCCAGAATATTTTAACATTTTAAATATTTTATGTCACAAATTTACATAGAAACCATATACTAATACTTTGTGTGGGTGTTCATTTAAAAACCACACACACACACACACACACATATAACTAAGACAGGTTTTCCAGGATTACCAGCTTCATTGAAATGACCAAGACCTAGATAGAGAAACAGATTTTCTGGACAGCTGTCTGGACAGCTGGAAAAGCAGCATCTTTAGGAGTGTGTGCAGTGATAGCCACATCTGACCCTGAATACCACATCTTCGCATCGGTTATTCACTGCTGCTAGTTATAGTACCTTTTTTAGTAGGTAAACCTATTTTTTTTGTTTTGACACTACTGAAAGAGGAAAGGGGGACCACCGGGGTAACAAAGAGATAGTAATTGCAGTATCTGATACTGTACTGGAGTATGTGCTGCTCCTAGCACTGAGGGAAAGAAGGAAGAGGTCACAGTTTCTCAAATCTAATGGTTTGGAGAAAAGACAGCAGAGCTGGGACCCAGGCGTCTGATAACAGAGTGCTGCCCAGCTAGTGCTGTTTCAGGGGTTCAGTGAAAGCAGCCCTGCAGATGTGGGACTCAGACCAGCCAGCTGGTGCTGCTTTCTGTGGAGAGAGAAGTGTGGCCGGTTACGGGGTTGTAGCAAAAATGGGAAACCGAAATTGGAAATGCTGCTGCCAAAGTGAAGTAACGTTGCTGCACTGCTCTTAGCAGGAACAGGAAGCAAAATAGAAGTAACAGCTTCCTTCTCCTTCCTCCTAAAGGAAGCTGCTAAAGGGAGACAAGAAGACATGTCTCCCTTTAGCAGCTATTGGAATACACAGGGGACCCCTGCGGGAACATGAGATTTGAAGAGTCCCAGTGATACACAGCTAAGTAGAGAAAGGTGATTTTGGAGCTAAGACAAAATAGTTCAAGAGCCTTGGGTACTTGTATTAGAGAAAGAAGACATTCTGAAAATATAGGAGCTAAGTATCTAACCTTAAGAAGTTATAAAAAGAAAAATAGAATAAATCAAAAGAAATTAGATGACATAATTAATAAAAATAAAAGAAATTAGTGAATTGTGTAAGACTGTTGAATCACAGACCTGTGCCTCTGAAACAATACATTATATGTTAAAAAAAAAAAAAAAGAAGAAGAAGATAGCAGGAGGGGAAGAATGAAGGGGGAAATCGGAGGGAGAGATGAACCATGAGAGACTATGGACACTGAGAAACAAACTAAGGATTCTAGAGGGGAAGGAGGTGGGGGGATGGGTTTGCCTGGTGATGGGTATTAAAAAGGGCACGTTCTGCATGGAGCACTGGGTGTTATGCACAAACAATGAATCATGGAACACTACATCAAAAACTAATGATGTAATGTATGGTGACTAACGTAACATAATAAAAAATAAAAATAAACATTGAATAGAACAAGCAACGCCAAAAATAAAAAAAAACAAAATTAACAAACTGACAAAGAAACTAAAAAGGATAAAAAAACACAGATAAAGAATTTGGGAAGAGAAACAGGTAGATGAACTACAGATGCTGCAGACATCGAGCAGAGAGTATTGTGGACAACTGTACACCAAAAGCTTTGTAAACATGTGACGTGGTCAAATTACTAAAACAGATTCAACAATAATAAATGTGTAAATAGTCTATAGCCATTGAAGAAATTAAACTTCTAGTCATTTTTTCCCCAAAGAGTCAAATACCAGGCTCAGATGGTTTTGTAAGACAGTTCTACTTGTATTCAACACACTTCCTCTGATTCAAAGAAAAGGTCATTCAAATTTTATGTAAACTCTTTGAAAGAATATTTTAAAAGGACATCATCCACTTCTGGTTTTAGGAGTATAACTTAATACCAAAACCACAAAGAGAAAAGGGAAGTTATGGGCCAATACAAACAAAACAAATTCATCAATGTATGTGGAAAGACCATACATATTTGAGAGTGAAATGCTGAAAGCATTCCCTCTAAAGTAATAGTATAAGCATAATCACTATCATCAATAGTGTTCAGTATTGCACTGGAGGTCTTAATGTGACAAGGGAAAAATGGCATTAGAATGGGAACGAAAGGGAAAAAATGGTCATCCACAGATGAGATAGATAATACAAAGGGATATATAAGTTATGGAATTACCCAAATCATCAAAAGATTTTCTACATTGTTACTACCAGTGAACATTTAAATAATGATATACTATTTCACAGCCCCCAGGATGGAGGAAAAAAAGGTCTGACAATACCAAGTGAGGAGAAGGACATTGAGCTATAGAAACTCTCAAAGCAGATGGGCGTATAAACTGAGGAACAGTTTATCCACCAGTCTAACTGAACGTGCCCATACCCCTTGCCTGAGTAATTCTCCAGATCTCTTCATATGTGTCCCAGAAAACATGTCCAAGAGTGTTCATGGTAGCAGTTTTAATAGCAGCAAATCCTAGAGACAGCTCAATTGTCCACTGAAAGAATAAATTGTAATATGATCATACAGTGAAATACTGTGATGTAGTAAAAATGAACTACAGCATTACAGACTGACTTAATTTCAGGAGAATAAACAATGTTGAGCTCAAAAAGCAAACTGCAGAAGAATACAGAAATGTAGTTCTTATTCATATAAAGTTCAAAAATAAGCAAATCTAAACAGTATATCGTTCAAGGACACGTGTGATTAAAATTTGAAGAAAAAGAATGGAGAGATTGTCACAAAATTTAGGGTAGTGATCCCCTCTAGGGAGGAGAGTAGGGCATGCTACCACAAAGGGATGCACAGTGGACTTAAATATTGGTAATGTTCAGTTTCTTAAGCTGAATGATGAACATAAGGTTGTTAAAATTTTTATTTTATACAGCTATACACCTTGACTCTCCATGATGTACTCACAATAAAATATTTTATAAATGTAAATTAAAACAATAATTTACTTTTAGGTGACTGGTTTGGCTTTTACAAAGGAACTAATTAGTTTAATATTTTTTGTTATCTAATAATTTTCACTGCCTCCTTAGACTGTAAAATTACAAATTTTGGACGATACCCCCCTATAAAAAGCCTAATTTAAGTATTTTTTTGTTAAACTATTAATTTTGACATTTTTGTAATGTAAAATTTTACAAGTTTTTATGTGTGTGTATATATATATATATACACATATATATACACACATACATGTATATGAATTTTAAGATACATATGAAAGTTTAAAAACATATATACCTATACAAATGCAGGGTAATCTATACCTGATCCATGCTATGAAGGATAGATAGAATCACTGTTTTTAGACTAAGTAGAATGTGGCCATAAAACAAATGATATGGTTCTTTTCTGCAATCTCAGGTAAATCTATTTCTTTTGCTTGTTTTGTTTTGACACTATTGAGGCAAAACTGTTGGGAGGATGAGGTGGGACTAGAACATCATGTATCTCTGTAGAATAACCTGGGGGTTCCTGTTAATGCGACATAACGTTGGAAGAGAAGAGAGAGACCATTTTCACCAAAAGAAACTAAATTATTAAAGCACATCGCACTAAGCTAAAAGGTCAAAAGTTCATCCACTTTAATATCCACTGCCTCCCCATTCCCGCCAAAAATATGATTTATTAAGCTGGGTGTAGAAGAGTTCGAGAGATGATTTTAGGAACAAGCTACAATGTGTTTAACAATCCGAGTCCATGCTTGCTGGCCCCTGGGCTGTATCAGTGTATGTATCTAAATAGCAAGAGTCCTCTTTCTCACTTTTATGGAGGTTTTCTTATGTTTTTACCCTAGAACTACTGCCTTGCACACAGTAGTTGTTCAATAAATATTTGAATGAATGAATAACATGTTTAGAGTTTAAAAAGAGAATAAAAACTAAAAGCTGGGTTTGGAGGGGAATAAATATAAGGGCATTTCATGTAGGCTGAGAATAATTCAGGAGTTATTCTGGTTACTGGATTTGTAATCTCAACCAAATTACAAAACTTTTTTTTTTTTAATTTCTATTTGTAAGATCTTTGTGTTTGATTTTTAGCAATTTCACAATGATAGATGTAGGTTTCTAGCCTACTTGGGACTCCTATTTTCTGAGCATGAAGATTCTTGTCTTTCATCAATTCTGGAAATTCTCAGTCATTATTTCTGTATATATTGACCCTTAATCTAAAATTTATTTTAGGCACACAATGAACCTTCTCTTTCTATCCTCCATTTGTCTTCTACTCTTACATTTTCCCTCTTTATCTTTTCTCAGCTCCATCTTTGATTTCAAGGATTTTCTGTTCAGTTGTGTCTAATCTGCTCTTTAATTTCCCATGGAAACAGTGATCATGTATTTCAAGTCCAGAAGTTCTATTTGTTTTACATCTTTTTTTTCATAGTGTCCTATTTTCTCATGTTTTTATTTTGTGGGAAGTGGGGCTTTCTTTACCTGTGGGACTGTTTTCTGATCTGGGTTGAAGAGGTTTCTCTCTAAAGTAATTTTGTTTCCTTCTGACAGATGAATCAGGCATTTTGCCAAACTAAATCTCTTTTATACCACTTCTTAGTTGGAATTTCTCATTCTAGGCGGGAAGCCTAGATTTGAATCCCAAACTCCAGGGGGAAAATAATGCCCAGGTGGTCAAGTCTCAGGGAAGCACATTTCTCTGTGTGGAGCTAAGGCCAAGAGAAAGTGAAGTGATTTTACTGCCTCTCTGTGCTGAAATAAAGATGCTTTTTGTCCTAAATTTCCCTTTTACTGAGAGTATAGTTATTCAAAGATTTGTTGTTGTTGTTGTTTTTTATTAGAGTTTCAATTCCATTTCCTGTGAGCCCTCCATTTTGTTTATGAGTCCCAAGGCTTCATCTTTTGGTCTCTTATGAATGTTTTACTTCTAATCCTCAAGAGTTTAGTGCTGATTTCATTTCCCAATTTGTACTTGCCCCCCACCCCCGGGGATTTCCTTTACTTTCTTGCAAACTCAGCTATGTAGTTTAAGATGTTCTGTAGACAGAAGACTCTCTACTCTTCCCTTAGAAAATGGAAATCTCCCACTTACATTAGAGCCAACCATATAACTTATATGTACCCATTTTCCAGCTATAAAATTTTATATATTCTATAATATGTTTCCTAAATATTTAAATATTTTCTAACTCTCAGTTGATATGGGGAACAAATGGGATTATGTAAAGCTCTTGGCACTTTTGACATAAAGTGAACAATAAATGGTAGCTTAATATTAAACACATACATATCCATAAAAGCATGAAATATTATGGGGAGAATACATATCATACATATACAGAATAATAGGATTTGCCTTTAGGGAGGGGCACTGACTTGCTGGAAATGGAAGAGAGGAGACATAATTTTTCCTATAAACCCTTTGGTAACTTTTTGAATTTTGAATGATTTGCCTGTTTTTCCTCTTCGAAAATCTTTTTAAAATGAAAAATTATAAGCCTGTCAAACTGCCTAATATACTGTGTATTAGGCGAAGAATGTGATTGGGGGGTGGTTTTTTACTTTTTATGCTATGTATTTCTGCATTCTTAGAATGTTGTCTAATAAAGGTGTTCGTGCTCTGTGTTTACCATTTAAAAATTAAAGCTGAAGAAATCATTTGGACAAATGCCCATATAATACTTTCTTTACCTATCTGCCTGATGGAATCAAGGTTATCATCAGCTTAGAGATCATCAGTACGCCACTCAGTCTCATTTGGTGTGAAAGGCCACAGTAAAAATATTTAAAACGAGGCAACTTCAAAAGCTGAACTTGAGAGCTAGCAGAGATATTTTATAGTTATAAATTATGTTCTGTGCTTGGGATGTTTTAGAGAAAATATTCAGCCTCAGAGTAGAAGAAATCATTGTCAAGTCGTGGTAGCAAAGTAAGACATTGTTTAGATGTGGCGGTGGTTTCTCTTAAAGCAGCAACTGTTTTTTAAAGCGTCTCACACCATGATTCCTCTGTATGGTGTGGTGCTGAAGTCCTTCACAATAAAACTGCTAATGGATTTTTTTTTTAAGATTTTATTTATTTATTTGACAGAGACACAGCGAGAGCAGGAACACAAGCAGGGGGAGTGGGAGAGGGAGAAGCAGGCTTCCCGCTGAGCAGGGAGCCCGATGCGGCGCTCGATCCCAGGACTCCAGGATCATGACCTGAGCCAAAGGCAGACGCTTAACGACTGAGCCACCCAGGCACCCTGCTAATGGATTTTTTCAACTTGTACCCTCAGTTAGGATGTTTCTCTGAGAAATAGGAGGCCATTAAAAGACGTTATCACAGCAGCGTAAGTGCTCAACATCCTTCTAAGGAGTCACCTGATAAGGCAGGGAGGAGAGCCCATTGTGTTTCCGTGCACTATTGGAATTTGCCTTAAATTTATTGTCCTTGGGGCATTTGAGGTAATGTGGTCTTCTATTGACTTTTTTTCCTCCACTCAGGTTGCATTAAGGTTTCTCAACCTCTGCACTAGCGACACTTGAGGCCTAATAATTTCTTGTTGTAAGTAGTAGCATCCTTAGCCTCCATCCCTAGATACCAGGAGCAACCTCTTTAGTTTTCCTCTAGACATTGTTAAATGCCCCCTTGAGAAGCCAAATTTCTCCCATTTGAGAGAGATTTGAGCAATCTACATCTTGATAGATTCTTTGGTCAGAGCCTGGGTTGGTGAGGAAAGACCTTTTGGGTCTTCCTGTTGCTTAGTGAATAAGTGGAAACGCCTCTCCTAGAACAGCCTGGTCCTCTTAATGAGATAAACCAAAGGAAACCTGTGTCTACATCCCAGTAATACTCAAAGGTCACTGTCCTCCATTAAGGCTTATGAAATGTCACCCTGAGAGGTGTTCCTTCTGTTACTCATATAGATAAGGTCCATTTGCAAATAAAACCTAGGCATTCTTTTGGGTACAAGTCCATATATAGACTGGAAAGCACAGAAAAGGACTGGCAGGAAGTTCTTACGCCATATTCCACATCTTGGCTCATTAAGAAGGCTATTTAAGGGGCACCTGGGTGGCTCAGTTGGTTAAGTGACTGCCTTCAGCTCAGGTCATGATCTTAGGGTCCTGGGATCCAGCCCTGCAACGGGCTCCCTGCTTGGTGGGAAGCCTGCTTCTTCCTCTCCCACTCCCCCTGCTTGTGTTCCCTCTCTCGCTGTTTCTCTCTGTCAAATAAATAAATAAAATCTTTAAAAAAAAAAAAAAAAAGCTATTTAAGTCTGTCTTCTCAGGTGAATAGACCCCCCTGCACGCAACAGAGCTAAGAAAGGTTTGTTTGCTCTTAATTCAGCTCGTGTACATTGGACAACTTAAAAGTTCTGGATTGAGGATTTCTATTTAAAACATTGCCATGAACTCATACCTTGTTCATTTTTAACTTAATGAAAACTTTGCACTTAAGTATGGAAAAGTCTAACTTGGCATGGGAAGATAAAACAAATTTGGGAAAATTTATCTTTTAACGAAGTGGATTAGATATCCATAGTTACCTATTTTTCTCCCTTTCCCTACCTTTTTTTAAAGAATAGTAAACTTTGGGGTGCCGGAGAGTGTCCTGTGTGTGTCGCTTATGCCATGATGTTGTGTCTGAGTCCCTTTTCCTTGCAGTGAAGTCATCTGCGCGGACTCTGCCTGTTGTGTGCTGTGCTTGCTCCGTATAGTGTTAGTGGAAGCCAGGCAGGCCAGCTCTGAGGGGCGTACCCACTGGGGAACATGGGAGCAGGGTGGCAGTGTTAGCAAGATTTGTGCTGGGCCCAGGGCCAAGGCTAGAGCAGTTGGAGTGGGTGGGTCCTCAGGAGAACTTGTGGGCATGGTACGCTGCTAGCAGGTTGGGTAGCAAATGTCTGTGCAGCCCCACCTCCCACAGGTGGCTCTGTATTTATGCTGGGGTGTGGGGGAAGAAAGTGGCACCCACCAGCTCCCTCATTTTCAGAACAGCGCCAACACACTCCGAAATCAGTATTAATAGATGTGGCTCCTGTTTGCCCCCAGTATTGTGTAAACTGCTATTTTTATGTTGTCTCTCTACAAACATTGCTGTCCGTGTAGGGGCAGTGACCCAGCTACCTGTTGCCCTCCTGGGTCACCCAGGGGTGAGTCAGCTGACCTTTAAAGCTCCAGGCTCGGAGCCCCACTGGTTTTGCAAACTCACAGAAGTCAGTGCCTCTGGTTTTTAAAGCCAAACGTTATGGGGATTAGTCTTCCCCATGAGAGCTCCCTGGTGTGGGGGGCCGTTTCTCTCCCTTCTCCATGTGCACGGCTCCCTCCTTTCTGTGGGCATCCTCCCTCTGCCTTTCAGACCATCCTCCCCTTTCAGATGCTGCTGCCTCTCTGTGTTTAGTTGTGGAGTTTGTTCTGCTAGTCTTCAGATGGCTTTATGGTTTATTGACCTGGATGTGGATATATCTAGTTGTAAACATGGGGCAGGGTGAGCTGCAGGTCCTCTTACTCCACCGTCTTTTACCTTCTTCTTCATTTGTAAGATATTAGCCTCAAATCCTTTGTGTTAGCAATTATGATAATAGACTAAGTATTTATTAGCTGAACACGTTCACAAGTTGAAAAGAACTTGGGTTTCTGAGAGTATGTTTGTCTTTGTTTCTTTCCCAAAACTTTTCCGGGCTCTTTTCTCTCCAGCTATAACAAAAAACAAAACAAAACAAAATGCTCCCTTCTCTCTCCTCATTATAATCTGTAACCACTATAATCTGTAACAGGAAAACAATGTGTTCTAAGAGTTGAGTATCCCTTATTTTAGCATATGAGAAGCAAAAAGGAGAATACAAATCAATTTACGGAACACTAAGAATAGCTACATAAAAGGCCTTTCTTTATATACTTGCCCTTTGTCTTCTCCATCACTGCAAAGAGTAGACTCTGCTAACTAGATGAAGTTTTCTAGAATGTGAGAAGGTAGCAGAAATGGAGACAACCCTTAATGCCTTTTGGTTTAGAAAAGGCATGGAAGGGATTGCCTCGAAAATGATAATGACTGGCGTGCATCTGGAAGGGCTATTACCCACATGCCAACAAGCAAGGCGGAGAGCCCGGGCCGCCATCTTCCTGGGCAGGAGACCTCAGGGAAGTTAGTGTTGCTACCATTCAAGCTGCCTAAATCACACTCCATGACTAAACAGCAGTGTGACCTTGAGCAAGTTTCTTAACCTCTCTGAAGTCTGTTTTACTTCCCAGGATATTGTACAAATCAAATAATAGAATGTTAGTAACACATTGAATTCAGATATTAGTAAGCACTTAACAAATGGAGGAGAGGTGGAGAGCCCTGTTGATAGCTGCCCCTCATTTTAGGTCCCCTCCGTGTCATTCCTCCTGTAGGCAAAAAAAAAAAAAAGGAAATACGGAGGCTGACTTGAAAATAATTAAATTGATTCACAAGACTCATACGCTTGATTTAGAACTACTGCTCTGCTTACTGAGTGCATTTCTGAGACATCGTACTTTTGACAGCTCTCCTTTTCTCCTCTGTGTTGTTATGGTCATAGGCTGGTTAACAGAACTCACGTGTGAGTTAGGTCCTTTGGGAAACTAACCCCTGACGATGTGTTTCTAAAAAAATGCTGCCCATTTCCAATATGGAGGCTAGATCTGAAAGGTAAGCAATTAGAATGCAACATCTCGCTAATACCCAGGTTGCCAGTGACAGTGGCTCTCGTACCGCCTCCTGTTAGCTCCTGATGAGGCATTAGCTTGCTGTTGGTAGTACTGTGCCCCGCTGACACTTGTACCTTCCATCAGGACAGCCCCAGGGGAGTTACAGGATCTGCCTGGCCCTCCGTCCGTTGTGAGCCATCCCTGGGTCTACACTTGGACACGTCCGCACAGTTTCCCTCACCCTTGATGAAACTGTTAACTCTTCTATTTATTGTCATGTCTGAGTTTGAATTTCTTTTCTTTCACTGGTTTCTAGTCCATAGCCATCTGTTCTCTATCAACCTGGAAATGTTTACTTCAGTGCAACTAAGTGGAACTCTTTCATATTTATGTATGTCATCGTATACTAACTCCAACTAAGGAAACATCCATTTCCTCAAAAAATTTCAAACTTTTGTCTTCAGAGAATCACATTCACAACATTTTTTCCATTCTTCTGTCACATCAATAAGTTATAGACTTTGGATTGATTATACTAGAGGCTTTTCAACAACCTGGAAATTTTCATTTTCTAAGAAAGAATGGGCATAAGTGAGGGGATGACAGGTTCAGAGATCAATATAAAATTTCTGATATCAAGCAATTCTTAAGGAATGATTATATTCCAGCTATCATTTTTAAAGTTTGAGTTCCAAGATTTTTCCCATTAAGATTTTCTTTTAGCACAAGTCAGTTTTCATGAATATGTAATGAATTTGTTTACCATTAGTTTTGCCATTAACTAAAACATTATATCGGAAGAAAACTTGCTTTTTAACTCCCAGAAAGTCTGTTAAACTGAGACTCTGAAGCTCAGGCAGGGTTCATTTCTAGTAATGCTGGTGCCTTTTTCACAGAGGGGGGTGGGCTGGGATGAGGAAAGCCTCTACATTCCCCCATGATATGTAAATCATCTAAGTGGAAGAAAGGCAAGTCGAAACTATAGATTTCTGGTGCTATTCAACTGTAAAAGACTATATTCATAGAGCAAGAAAACAATTGGCTTTCAGGATGAAATTGAAATTCCTTTTTATTGTTTCTAAAAAAAATGGAGGATAATAAAAACATGTAAGAAATGACTTGATGAGAATGAATATATTCTACTCACATTAAGGTTGAGTTGGCCAGAGCAGTGCAAGGTTCTAACAGGTATGCAGGAATCCTACAGCTAAATGTAACTGTAGACAAATAGTAAATATAAATAACTCCCAGTTCTTGCCCATGCCAGAAAACTTTTTTTCTTTAAAGATTTTATTTATTTATTTGAGAGAGAGAATGAGATAGAGAGCATGAGAGGGGGGAGGGTCAGAGAGAGAGGCAGACTCCCTGCTGAGCAGGGAGCCCGACGTGGGACTCGATCCCGGGACTCCAGGATCATGACCTGAGCCGAAGGCAGTCGCTTAACCAACTGAGCCACCCAGGCGCCCCGCCAGAAAACTTTTAAAGGCCACTTTGGGAGGTGCCTGGGTGGCATAGTAGTTGGTTAAGCATCTGACTCTTGGTTTCGGCTCAGGTCATGATCTCAGGGTCATGAAATGAGCCCCAGTTGGGCTCTGAGCTCAACACAGACTTTTAGGACTTTGTTTCCCTCTCTTCCGGTCCTCCTCCTGCTAGCGCTCACTTGCATGTGCGCTCTCTCTCTCTGTCTCTCTCTCAAATAAATAAACAAACAAAAAGGCTGCCCTGCCAACTTGTTATGTGAAAGGGGGCATGTGTAAGCCATAGACTCCAGAGCAGATTTCTTAGGAGAGAAAGAACTAACTTGGAACCCAAACCTTGGAAAAGACATGAATTTTGTAGTGGGAAAACATGCACATCTTAATTGACCAGGTGAGTGCCCCCACCTCCCATCCCACTCTTAGCTAAGAGATAGGGTAGTGGGGAAGAGAAGGGTTAGAAAACTGAGGAAAGACTGTTTCTTCATTTTTATCACCCTGAAATATCACGGATCCCACCATTCCAAACCGGTCAGAAGTAAGACCATTAATCACACAGCAGTTTTGCTTCAAAGATCTCCGGACAACTTACAGCATTGAGACAGTAATTTATCATTTGTATAGTTTAAAAATGTTATCACTAATGGTAATTGCATATTTCAACTGCCAGATGTGGAAATTTTTACCTACCTCAGGGAAAGTTGGTACTGGGTAAACTGACCAAGAGGATTAGAGGGTTCATTTTTTTCAAAGAAAACAAAACTTGTAAGTTTAGCATGGTAAATTTAGAGATACTTTTCTCATTTCCCTTTGTCCCTATTGTCTTTGTGAAGATGCCCAAAACATCTTTGCCAAGAATTGAATTCAGTCATCTGGAAGTGCAAGAATTGTAAAGTTCCAATAAGCACCTAAGACAAATACGTATAAAGAAGCAAAGCACTCTTGTGCAATTTCCAGTATGGATCCTTCACTCCTTCCTTCTATGATTCCACCATTTTAATGTGCATGCTCTAAGCCTATCTTACAGTTAGAAATTTTAAGGGAAATGGAAAAATAAACTATTACAGGTTTTTTAATGTTTTTTTTTTTTCCTTTTCACATGGAGAATGTCTCATGTGTTTTGAAATAAAAAGTTTTCAATCTAGGGAAGGAAAATGGCCAAATGATTCCAAATCCAATGCAAGATGAAGTCCAGAGCATCACTTTAAACAGGATAAAGATAGAGTTTTGAGTAAGCATAACCCAGCTTGCCTAGACATCTGTTCAATGGGCATTAGAGTTTTGTTCCAAGTATTTGATTCTAAAGATTTATTATTTAGAGAGCAGGGGAAGGGATAGAAGGAGAGGGAGAGAGAGAATCCCCAAGCAGACTCCCTACTGAGCATGGAGCCTGATGGTGGGGCTCGATCCCACCACTCTGAGATCATGACCTGAGCCGAAACCAAGAGTTGGGCGCTTAACTGACCAAGCCACCCAGGCACCTAAGTGTTTGGTTCTAAAGAAATAGTTGATTTTTTTCCATTGTAGCAATACTTAATTATATGTGCCTTGAGGATACTACCAGTTGTCTCTGTAAAATCATCGTAAATTATGTGGGCATTGTAAAGAGGTGTGTGTATTATGCATGGGAAAGCTGCATGGCTCAGAGATGTTGGGGTTAATGTGTCGAAGTTGAATTTCAAGTCCTTGCTGCAGGCTCTCTCAGCTTAGCCAGCATTACATTCTTTTCAGAAAAGCAAACCCAAAACTGCAGGTACATTGTCAAGTTCATTTAATTTTAAAGATACTTGCATTCTTCCCCAGGCTTAATGGAGCAAAATTTCTTAGGTAACTGGAATGAGTAAATTCTAACCTTTCTCCATAATATCATTGTTCTGGATATGTACAGGCCTTAAGAATGGATAACGAGAAAAGCATAAACAGGAAATTCTGTCTGGTTTCTGAGAAATGAATAGTGTTGATACAACAGTCATATCACAGAGGTGATATTTATTTTTTCCCTAAAATATAATGTAGACTGTAAAATTATTCACAAAATAAACCCAGGCTATCATTTATCAATCCTTTCAGACATTTAAAATATTTATCTCATTTGCAGAATGTATCTGTTGGGAGAAAAAAATTATACATTCCATTGTAACGTTCAATATCATTTTTTTCCCTGCTGCCAAAAATGAAAACAGAGTTTACTTTTCCCTCGAGCAAACACATTATAATCTCACTCCACTAAGGGCCAAATTTGAAGATTATACATCTGAGAGATTTCTTAAAAATTTTTTTAAAAAATGTACTTTTTAGCATGTGGCAGTGAGGTGGGTAATGCTAAAGTTTTCACTGGTTTGTAAAATAGGATTTCTTATTTTCCTGTGTGCTTCCTCTTTGGCATTCACTGTGGTTTGGATTTGGGTAAATACTTGCCTTTAAAGGATAAAACAGATGAATGCTACAAAATGGATGTTTAAGGGGATTCAGTGGTACCACTATTCTACAGTTTGAAATATTTTATAATTTAAAGATAGAAGATATATTGATAAGTAAATATGTAAAATTGTAAATATGTAAAAACAAAAAAAAAGGAATGGTGTCTGCTGTGAAAAATAAATAAATAAAAATAAAATGAGTGTAAGTCAAAGAAGGCCCACACATTGCGCATGCTACCAGGAATGGATGCCAAAGCAAAGAAGTGGCTATAAACAGGGTGAGGGCTTGGGTGGGGGAAGCTAGATGGGTGAACAGAAACCCAAGAAGAAATTGTTAGAAACTTCGAGCAAGATGCAATGAAACGTTCTTCTTTTCTCTTCTCCTGAGGCTGTGGCATCTTTATTGTCTGAAACTTCCACCCAGTTTGTTTGGGTTGAAGTCTTTGTTGATGAAACATGGGTCATGGATGAGACCTTGTTCAGCATAGGTGGCCAAGTCTGCTGCTGTTAGTCACACTGCTGCTCTTGTGGATTATTTGCATCCTAACTCGGCTGGTAGTGAAGTTGAGTTCCTGTGGTCTCTGGCCATATTAGGAGAATATAAATGGAAAAGAGACAGAAAGGGATAGAAAGAAGAATCTTAGAGAAAAACCGTAAAACATCCGAGAGGGGAGCCTTTCGAAATTGAACTTCCTATCTTTGTTCATCAGCCCTGTCAGATAAGTCACAAATAGTCTCCAGTGAGAATTACCCACGCCTTTGTGTCCCCGTGGGATTTTGTTCATGCCTCGGGTGGAGTACACACTAAACTGGGTTGTTGCTGGTTCCTTTGGCCACTTTTCTCAGAACTTAGGTTTCTTAAGGGACCATCTCTACATACCCATGGTTGTCTCTCTAGCACCTGGAAAAGGATCTGCACACAGTAGTTGCTTAATACATCCTGGATCAGTGAACAGTCCAGTACAGAAATAAACTTGACTGTATCCAGAAGGTGGACAACTCATTGCCTGTCCTCCCTCTACTCTCAGTGTGTGGCACAATTCCTGACCAGCAAGGTCTTGGTATAACATAGTAAGTAAGAAAGAACCAAGACTCTGATATCAAATAGACTCAAGTGTGAACTCCAGTTCTGCCACACAGGAGCTATGGGGGCTGGAACTAATTACATCTCTGTTCGTCAGTTGTCTCACCTGTAAAATGGGGTTTGCGATGGGTCAACCAGGTAAGACATGCAATGAATGCCTCGGCACGGTACCAGGAAGGGATAAGTCCTGACTTAAATATCCGCAAATCTTAGAGTAAAGCCTGTAAGATGAACTCTTCCTCTATATTTAGGCTGAACGTTTATTGATTTTTAAGGTCTGAAGTTCCATGAGAGAAAGGCTGATGCAATAATAAAAAGCTTTGTATGTCTGGCTCATTGTCCATGAAACAGGTATGGGAAATGGAATTATCCCCAAATCCAGGGTCTGTCATTGACACAAGCATTAACTGATTCGAGTTAACTCTCACTGTTCATTTAGCTGGCCTGACTGTTCACATGGTCACTTTACTTTCCCTTCCCCCCTGACCCTCCAAATCCGTTCTATGAGGTGACAAAGAAGGCTGCTGTCCTATCACAAATGAAACTTACCAGTTTATAGCCCAGAGCCTTGATCGGAGCCTCCTACCCTGGAGCTGTAGTTTCACAACATTCTTGTGCCTGCCAGAGAAAATGTGGTCTCATTTTTCAGAATTGAGATAACTGAGGTTTGGCTTAAGTAATCTGGCCCAAGACGGTAGAAGTTTTTGTAAGGAGAACTTCAACTAGCAGTTGAATGATAATTAGAGCTGCATAATCCTAGCCTAGGATCTCGGTCCACCTTAACTGAGTACACTTGTGTTCATCTTTTAACATCTCTGAGCTTCAATGTCTTTATTTACAAACTGTGAGTAATAGTCTTTGCTCCTCTTAACTCACATAACTTTTATGAAGATCAAATGATGTTGTGTACCTGAAACGTTTTTGGAAAAGAAAAGGCAAAAATTAATTAAATCCTACATCTAAATACCTCATATTTGTTCCTTCTCTCTTTAAAAAGAGTCTCCCTTGGGGCGCCCGGGTGGCTCGGTTGGTTAAGCATCTGCCTTCGGCTCAAGTCATGATCTCAGGGTCCTGGGATCAAGTCCGTGCCCGGCTCCCTGCTGAACCTGCTTCTCCCTCTGCCTCTCCTCTCTCCCGCTGGTGCTCACTCTTTTTCGTGCTCATTCTCCCTGTCTCTCTCTCAAATAAATAAGTTGCCATGGTTTGCGTTGGAGGAATCTTTTTTCTCAAAAGGATCAAAGACTAATGAGTTCTCCCAGTATTCTAGTGTGATTATATCGACTTAGCCAGTGAGAATACTGGAACTCGGAAGTGCCCTCACTTGCCCAGATTTCACATAGCAGGCTGCTGTGGTGACTTCTACATCTAGAAAACCTAATGCTTTTCTGTTCACGCACCAACCACAGAATTAAGAGGCATTGTGTTTTATGTGTAGAGAAACAAATCTAGAAGTAATGGGCTTACACCAATAGGCCACCTGTTTTCCCAGGACTGAATCTCTTGAATATTCTTATTGAATATATATGATTTAGCAAAGGGGCAAAATATAATTTATACCTGTTTCAGGTAGCATCAAGGATTTGGAGTTTCTACTGTTGGCTTGAAGGAAGAATCTAGAAACTTGTGTTGGAATGCATCCAGTGGAACCTTGTTTGCACTTGCCTTTTGCTACTGCAGATCACATCTGAGTCATAATTGAGGCAGTGGCTGTAGTGAGTCCTGAAAAGTACTTTTTGTCTGTCACAGCCAAATAAAAAGTAGCAGCAGCTGAGAGAACACGAGAGAGAATGCCAGAAGTCCCCTTGAGCAGTGGTCATTAACCAGCATCTCACAGCCCATGCAGAATGTTTTGGTATGCTACCCACCAGCAGGCCTGTAAGCGTTTTTAGCTTAAATAGAAATTCAGTTTTTTCTCTTTGAATACCAGCAGAGACTAGCAATTAATTTATTGACTGAACAATGGAGTGTTTTCAGCTCTGTTGTCAAAGACAATCATTTAGTCATGTTTAATGAGATACTCTGCCTTCATTAAAGTCATTAGAATCAATCAATAATTAAGTGGTTGCATTTCACAGAATTTGTACCTCATAATAGAGATTAAGCTAAGTCAACATTTCCCTGAAGTAAACACTTAGAAATTGGGGGAAAAAATGGAGTTGATTCAATAAACAATAATTTTTCCCTGGAGTCAAAAATGACTAGTCTCCAACAAGGACATATAAGATGATCTTTTGGGATGTAGGAAGAAAGAATTTCCATATATATTTCTTTTTATTCTAAAATAATGAGAAAGAAGTTACCCTGGACACATTAATGTATTGGCTGACACTGGTGCCCTTGCTCTGACCATATGTCGCATGATCATTTGTCACTAGATTTGCTGAGGTTTTCTACAATGCCACACGTGGACAGTGTCTGCATGCATTCATTCAACTTCACATTCAACAAATAGTCACTGAGCATCTCCTATGGGCCAGACTCCATTTTTGGTCTTTGGGGCACCTCAACATTCTGGCCCATGTGGAAAATATATTGTCACAAGGACAAAGAGCTCTGCTAAGAGGATTATTGAGTTTTTTTATTATGTTAATCACCATACATTACATCATTAGTTTTAAATGTAGTGTTCCATGATTCATTGTTTGCGTATAACACCCAGTGCTCCATGCAGTACATGCCCTCTTTAATACCCATCACTAGGATAACCCATCCCCCCACCCCTCTCCCCTCTAGAACCGTCGGTTTATTTCTCAGAGTCCATAGTCTCTCATGGTTCGTCTCCCCCTCCGATGTACCGCCCCCTTCATTTTTCCCTTCCTACTATCTTCTTTTTTAAAAAAAAAAAAACATATAATGTATTATTTGTTTCAGAGGCACAGGTCTGTGATTCAACAGTCTTACACAATTCACAGCGCTCACCATAGCACATACCCTCCCCAATGTCCATCACCCAGGCTCCCCACAATGGAATATTATGCAGACATCAAAAGGAATGAAATCTTGCCATTTGCACCGACGTGGATGGATTATTGAGTTTTAATTAATTATGTCACCCAATTTTATACTCAACAAGTATTAAAATGGTAAATTTTTTGTTAGGCATATTTTACCAGAATTTTTTTTTTTTTAGTGTTGGATCTGTGGTTTTTATTTTCTCTTAGCCCATTCTCTCAGAGCCAACATTTTTAAAATGTGAAGGAGGTCAGGTCTCTTTCCCCTTGAAAGCTCTTCAGGGACTTTCCATTATACTTCACATGGAATCTAGACCCCTTTTCAGGGCCCCTGACCCTATAGATACTGGGTCCTTGTTACTATCCTTTCCCCTCACTCATTCTGTTCTACCCACACTAGCGTTGCACCCTAAAAATGCAGAGCTAGTCCCCCTAAAGGTCTTGACACTTCCTTTCTTCTGCTTGAATTATTCTTAACCCTAACATTTCATACCCCTTGCCTATTAACCAAATCTTTACTAAATGTCACCTTGTCAGAGAGGCCATCCTTGACTACAATCTAAGCTAGCACCTCCCTCACCCTACTCAGTCATATCTGTCCTCTCAACCCACTTCATGTTATCTTCTTCAGTCTTTTTGCCATTGTCTAACACTATAGGCATATCTTGGTGATGTTGCAGGTTCAGATCCAGACCACCGCAATAATGTGAGTATAGCAATAAAGCTAGTCAAATTAAATTTTTGGTTTCCCAGTGCATATAAAAGTTATGTTTACACTATACTATAGTCTATTAATAGGTATAATATAAATATATTAAGTATAAATACAATAAGGCAATAACATGTCTAAAAAATACATACCTTAATTTAAAAACATTTTATGGCTAAAAAATGCCTACCATCATCTGAGCTTTCAGTGAGTCATAATATTTTTGCTTGTGGAGAGTCTTGCCTCAGTGTTGATGGCTGCTTACTGACCAGGGTGGTGTTTGTTAAGGGTCGGGGTGGCTGTGGCAATTTCTTAAAATAAGACAACAGTGAAGTTTGCCACAGTGATGGGTTCTTTTCACAATTTCTCTGTAGCATATGATTCTGTTTGGTAGCCTTTTACCTGCCATAGAATTTTCAAAATTGGAGTCAGTCCTTTCAGACTCAGCTCCTGCTTTATCAGCTAAGTTTATGTAAGATTCTAAATTCTTTGCTGTGTTTTCAACAGTTTTCACAGCACCTTCACCAGGAGTAGATTCCATCTCAAGAAACCATTTTCTTTGCTCATCCCTAAGAAGCAACTCCTCATCCACTACAGTTTGATCATGAGATGAGAGCAATTCGTCCACATGTTCAGGCTCCACTTCTAATTCTATTTCACTTGCTATTTCTACCACATCGGTAGTTACTTCCTCCACTGAAGTCTTGAGCCCCTCAAAGTCATTCTTGAGGTTGGAATCGGCTTCTTCCAAACTCCTATTTATGTTAATATTTTCACCTCTTCCCATGAATTATGGTGTTCTTCATGGCATTACAATGGTGAATCCTTTCCAGAAGGTTTCCAATTTACTTTGTCCAGATCCATCCAAGAAATCACTATCTTTGGCAGCCATAGCCTTACAAAATGTTATTTCTTGAATAATACAATGTGAAAGTCATAATTACTCCTTGATCCATGGGCTACAGAATGGATGTTGTGTTAGCAGGCATGAAAACAACATTAATCTCATCCATCTCCATCTGAGTTTTGGACAACCAGGTGCATTGTCAATGAGCAGTAATATTTTGAAAACAATCTTTTTTTTTTTTTCAAGATGTTATTTATTTATTTGACAGAGACACCAAGAGAGGGAACATAAGCAGGAGGAGTAGGAGAGGTAGAAGCAGGCTTCCCGCTGAGCAGGGAGCCCAATGCGGGGTTCAATTCCAAGACTCTGGGATCATGACCTGAGCTGAAGGCAGACGCCTAATGACTAAGCCACCCAGGCACCCAGAATCTTTTTTTTTTCTGAACATGTCTCAACAGATGTCTTAAAATATTCATTAAATTGTGTTGTAAACATATATGTCAACACTCAGGCTTTGTTCTTTCCTTTATAGAGCACAGGCAGAGTAGATTTAGCATCATTTTTAAAGGCCTCAGTATTTTCAGAATAGTGCATGAGCATTGGCTTCAACTTAGTCACCAGCTGCATTAGCCCTTAATAAGAGAATCAACTCATCCTTTGCAGCCAGGGAATGACTTCTCCTCTCTAGCTATGAAAGTCCTAGATGGCATCTTCTTCCAAATCTGCTTAGTGTAGCCACCTTCATTAATTACCCTAGCTAGATGATCTAGATAACTTGCTGCAACTTCGACATCAACACTGGGTGCTTCATGTTGCATTTTTATGTTGTGGAGAGGACTTCTTTCCTTAAACCTCATGAACCAAACTCTGCCAGCTTTAAACTTTCTTTTGCAGTATCTTCATCTCTCTCTCAGCCTTCATAGAATTGAGAAGAGTTAAGGCCTGGTTCTGGCTTAGGCTTTGGCTTAAGGGAACATTGTGGCTGGTTGATCTTCTATCCAGACCACTAAAGCATTCTCCATATCAGCAATAAGGCTATTCCATTTTCTTATTCATGAGTTAACTGGAGTAGCACTTTTAATTTCCTTCTAAACCTTTTCCTTTGCATTCACAACTTGGCTGTTTGGCACTAGAAGCCTACCTCTTGGCCTATCTTGGCTTTAGACATGCTTTCCTCACTAAGCTTAATCATTTCTAGCTTTTGACTTAAATTGAGAGATGTGTGAATCTTGCTTTCATTTGAACACTTAGAGGGTTATTAATTGGCCTAACTTCCATATTGTTGTCTCCAAGACTAGGAAGGCCTGAGGAAAGGCAGAGAGATGGGAATAGCCAGACAGTGGAACAGTCAAAATACAGACATTTATTGATGAAGTTTGCTATCTTGTATATGCACAGTTCCTGGTGCCCCAAAACAATATAATAGTAACACCAAAGATTACTAATCAGATCATTGTAACAAATAGAGTAATAATGAAAACATTTTGAAATAGTGAAAGAATTACCAAAATGTGACAAAGACATAAACTAAGCAAATGTGGTTGGGAAATAGTGTCAATATACTTGCTCAACTCAAGGTTACCACAAACCTTGAATTTGTAAAAAAAAAAAAAAAAAAAAAAAAAAGGGCAGTATCTGCAAAATACATTAAAAATGAAGTATGCCTATATGTTATTTATTGATTTGCCTTTTTATTATCTGTATCCCTCCCTAGAATGAGGGTAGAGATTTTTATCACCATAGTACCATCAGCACCTGAAACAGTACCTGACATAGGCATTTAATGAATATTATTTGAGTGAATTAATTCTGACAGTAGGTACCTTGCTTTTCTGAAATGGGCTCTGTTTAAAGCCAGTCAAGCTGACATCACCTGAAGCTTATTTGAAGTGGACTGGCTTGTGTGATAGACATGGAGATGCACCACCCAGACAGACCCCCTTCCAAGAAAAGATGGTGGCACCAGCTGCTGAGAGTGATGTGAGCCCATCACTTGAAGGATTGCTGCAACTGCAGGGGGTCACCTGGCCCAGAGTCAAATACTTCCTGGGGTAGCCCATATCCAATGACAGGGTGGATGGGGGATATAGACACAGACATTTCACCTCAAAGCAAACCAATTCTGAAGGGCATTCTTAGCTCCAGAACCATCTGTGGGGTCAGCAGAGGCCCTCCTCGGTCAGGCCTGTCTCACCACGCCACTTCTCCCATGCCCACATCTGCTGCCTTCCCTACTATCCACAGGTGTTGATCTTAAAACATTCCCTAAGGAATGGCCTGCCCACTAAATACTCCTCTCAGCATCCACTTCCCTGGGAACCCGACCTGTAGCAGCTTGCAGGTGTAAGATCAGTATGGAAGAACCACATTCTGAATTTGTCTCCCTGAGTTTAGGTGACCAAATATAATTTATATCAACTTTAGTGAAAGCCTGAAACCAATCAGGCCCTTCACAGTAATGCTGGTGGGGCTACAAAAAGCTGTGCCAGTGGCAGAATTTTTCCCCACCCAGGAAAGGTTGTCCATGAACTTGGGGCTTTGGGGTTGTGTTTATTTCATTAATTTACCATATTTGTGATACTCCATTGTTGTCTGCCCCCTAATTTGTAAGCAGGGACTAAATAGAGCAAAGGATTTACTTAGAAGTGCCAGGTACCTCCTGGTACCACTCGGGGAGAGGTGCACCGGAAAGACTGGTACAGTCAGTCTGGTACAGAGTACAGGAGAGAGGACTGGGGCGATTTGCCAAAAAGCAAGGTCCAAGGCTTTCACTAGTTCACAGATGAGCTTTGAGAGACCCAGGGCCTCCCTAAAAGTACAAGCAGGATAAGCCCATGCATGCTTTTTGAGGAATTCAGATCATCAAAGGGCCAGTGCTATAAAGAGGGTTAAGGGGATCTTAATCTTTGAGAACTTCTGTCTCAAAACATGTCCTGTAAGATTTTCCTGTCCTGTCCTTGGTACTTGCACTAGGGATTTATCCACTACTTTCAGCCATTTGGATTTTCATCTGCCACTTGAGTTTGTAGGCTTGTTTTTGTTTTGGGTTATTGGCTTGATGAATTTGACTATAGCAGTTTACTTTTACTGTTTTATCTATTTTCCCTGTAGAATTTTATCTTCTAGTTTATTTTCCCCTTTATGTCTCATTTATCTTACTTTTAAAATAAGGAAAAGCTCTTACAAGGAAGATAGTCGTCAAGCATAGCCCTGCTATGAATAAGGAATGAAATTTTATTTCCCAGTTTACTCCTCAGGGGCTTTTCCAGTGCAGCAAACACAACAGCCAGGTTAGTGGCATATTTCCAGAAAAGCCTCATTTTAAACTAAACTTTGGCCCTGATAGTATACTAACATGAAAACACACATGTACATACACAAGAAAGAATTTGTACTTTCCTATCATACCACCATCATGGGAACATATTATAAACGCAATCAGTAAATCTGTTCTTCCCCACTTCTAAAATTGGATTTGAATGTGAACGCTCTATTTCTTCTTAGAGATGGCTAATATTTATTAGCTAATTTGAATAATTAGCCATACTAGACTGACCCTGAATAAATCACAATTAGTCTATTGGTCGTCTTAACATCTCCTTTCTTGAATATCAAACATTTGGCATCTACTGTGTGCAGACATGAATAAAGCATAATTCCTGCCCTCAAGATGCTCATAATTAATTATGACACGCCGGAATCTGCTTGGAACCCTATGGCACTAATTAAATAGAAAAGCAAAATGTATCTAATTATATGTGGAAGGACATGTGTATATAACTTTCACTTCTAGGTCTAAGAACTTCTTGGTTGCCTCTCCATTCACTCTTAACACTCCTTACTCATAAATGATCCAATCCCTGGCATCTTCTCCATTTCACGGTCCCCACCTCAGACAAAATCCATTGAATGGTCCTGATGTCAATTTTTATATTTCAGGGAGCCACTCCTTACATGTTCAAACTCTGAAATTTTTTGTCAAAACATTCAGTTCTCTTTCTATCTCTGGGAAGCTATTTCCTGTATACTACAAATTCTTTTTTTTTTTTTTTTTTTGAGATGACATATGTATGTTTGTAATTATGTTTAACTGATTTGTTCCCTTTGGTAGTTTATCTTATAACTTTATCATGCTTTCCATGTCATATATATACATATTGATTTAAAATGTCAATTTTTGTGAGTTGTAGGTCCTATTACCTTTGATATTTATACTGGTTGAACTTTATTGATGTGGGCTAAGTATGGTGAGTGTATAGGTATATGTTTGCCTTGCTCTCTTATTCTAAATTATTTCATCTGTGTATTTACAGATTTTATTTATTCACCTGACAGATAAAGACATAGCGAGAGAGGGAACACAAGCAGGGGGAGTGGGAGAGGGAGAAGCAGACTTCCCGCTGAGCAAGGAGCCCAATGTGGGGCTCGATCCCAGGACCCTGGGATCATGACCTGAGCCGAAGGCAAACGCTTAATGACTGAGCCACCCAGGCACCCCACAAACTACCCTTTGTTTTAATAATTTATTTGATACAGGTGTATTATTTTTTTTAAGATTGATTTAGTTATTTTAGAGAGAGCACATGAGCAGGAAGAGGAGCAGAGAGAGAGAGATTCTCAAGCAGACTCCCCGCTGAGCACAGAGCCCAACATAGGGCCCCATCTCACGACCTTGAGATCATGCCCTGAGCCAAAATCAAGAGTAGGATGTACCCACTGAGCCACCCAGGGACCCTAATACAGGTATACTTAAAGGAAAAACAAATCATAGAATAGAGATGTATAACAAAGAGATAAATTAGGATTTCATTCTTCAATTGGAATTCAATTCTTTAATGGGAATTGATTATAGAATACAATTAAGCAGTAGTTTCCTTTGTTCACTGTGTTTATACTATGTGTGACCTTAAAATATGTTAAGTCTTAGGCAATTACAATAATCTCTTCCATATTTTCTGAGGTGGAAGAAATCTTTACGTGAATCTCTTGGCCATGGATCTTTTATGGTGGTGAATAGTTGAAGATACATACATGTGCACAACTGGTGAAGAAATTTTGATAAGTTGAATAAGAAAAGATTGGGAGCAATTTTTTTTCTTTTTTGAGATGTGGTCTTACCCCTATCCCCTACTTAATGCATTTTTTTTTTTTAGTTTTTATTTCAATTCCAGTTAGTTAGCATACAGTGTTATATTAGTTTCAGTAGAATTTAGTGATTCATCACTTAAATACAACACCTCTGTTTATCCCCTATTTCCCCCATTGCCCCACCCTCTACCCTCTGGTAACCATCAGTTTGTTCTCTGTAGTTAAGAGTCTGTTTCTTGGTTTCCCTCTTATTTTTTTCTTTGCTTGTCTGTTTCTTAAATTCCAAGTGTGAGTAATACATTTTTAGTATTTTATTATGGGATTATGTGTAGATTAGATCAAGCAGGTAGGCTGAGCATATGTATTTACCAATCTTCCTATTATATACCCCTTAAAATATGATAAAATATATGTTTAAAATAATACCTCATAGTTATACTGGGAGAATCTTTATAGTATTCAAGAACTTAAAATATGACCATGTATATATGTATCCCCAGGCTGAGTTGTATACATTAAATATGTCCAGCATTTTACATGCCAATCATACCTCAATAAAGAGGTGTAAAACAAGAATTAAAAGTGATAAATGATGTTAATGTGGGGAACTGTGTGAGGAAGGAAGCCATCAAATGTTGAGGTTCTTGACCGGTTCAGTGAAAAGATAAGGACAGGAATTCATTCTCAACAGGAAGATAAAAACATAGATTCAACATGTGCTTCCAAATATTAATGGTGGGCCCTGAAGGATAGATGTAAGGTATATAACTTCAAAATGATTACGGAGAAGAAAATGCAACACTCCACAATGAAAATAACAACCTTAATCCAACAAAGAAAAAAGAGGAAGGAAAAAAAGGAAAGGAAAATAAATAGAAGACAGCATGGTATATTTGGATTAAGTTTGGCTTCATATGACAGAAAACCTAAAAGTTAAACATTTGCGAAATGGGTTAAAAAAAAAAAAATGAATAACAGCAGAGATAAGCAGTCTGAAACAGATAATGCTGCTCCAAAACTCACATGAACTAGGGCTCCTTGTATTTCTCAACAATACTTCAGCCATGTGAATTCTTTAAGCCCACTTCATGATAACAGATGGCTGCTGAAGCTCAATAATTTGGATATTAACCCCTTATCAGATACATGATTAGCACATATTTTCTCCCATACAGTAGGTTGCCTTTTTTGTTTTGTTCATGGTTTCCTCTGCTGTGCAGAAGCTGTTCAGTTTGCTGTAGTCCCACTTGTTTGTTTTGCTTTTGTTACCTGTGCTCTTGATCCAAAATATCATGAAGACCTATGCTAAAGAGCTTGCCACCTATGTTTTCTCCCAGGAGTTTTGTGGTTTTAGGTCTTAAATTCTAGTCTTTAATGAATTTTGAATTTTAGCGTATGGTGTAAGATAGTGTTCAATTTCATTCTTTTGCACATGGCTGTCCAGTTTTCCCAACACCATTTACTGAAAAGGCTGTTCATTCTCCATTGTATGTTTGTGACTTTTTTGCTGTAAATTAATTGACCATATATTCATGGGTTTATTTCTGGACTCTATTTTGTTCTATTGATGCATGTGTCTTATTTTTTATGCCCAAACCATACAGTTTTGATTACTATAACTGTATAATATAGTTTGAAATCAGGAAGTGTGATGACTCCAATTCTGTTCATTCTCAAGATTGCTTCGGCTGTTTGGGGGGTGTGGTGGTTCCATAACAATTTTAAGATTGTTCTTTTTCTATTAAAAAAATGCCTTTGGAGTTTTGATAGAAATTGCATTGAAACTGTGGATTGCTTTGGGGAATATGGACATTTTAACAGTATTAATTTTTCCAGTATATGAGCACAGAATATCTTCCATTTATTTGTGTTTTCAATTTATTTTATTAACATCTTATAGTTTTTATTATATAGGTCTTTCACCCCCTTGGTTAAATTTATTCCTAGGTATTTTATTCTTTCCATTGCAATTGTAACTGGGGTTGTTTTCTTAATTTCTTAATAGTTTGCTGTTACTGTACAGTACAACAGATTTTTATATATTGATTTTGTTTCCTGCAACTTTACTGAATTTGCTTATTCTTTTTTCTTTTTATTTATTTATTTATTTATCTTTGGGTGAGTGAAGCGATAGAAGTTTATTAAGTGAAGATACAGAAAAAGCTCTAAAAAGTGAGAGGGATCCCAACAGCATTGCCAACAAGGGCCTTTAGAGTTGGTCTTTTATAGAAAGCTAACCAGGGAACTTAAATCCTTTTAACATCCTATTGATAACACCTTCAATGGCTTACTTCCTTTTTAAAAGAGTCTGGTTATTCTTTGTTGGTCACAGGTGATTATCATAAAGACACCCACTCCACATGACCCACCCCACATGCCTAGGGCAGGGTGGTCCGATTTATCCCCTTATTAGTTCTAATAGTTTTTTGTGTGTGTGTGGAGCCTTTAGGGTTTTCTGTATATAATATCATTTCATCTACAAATAGTGACAGTAAAACTGTCCAATTTGGATGCCTCATAACTCTTTTTTTTTCTTAAATGCTCTGGCTAGGATTTCCAGTTGAATAAAAGTGGCAAGAGTAAGTATCCTTATCTTGTTTCTGCTCTTAAAAGTTTTCAGCCTTTCACCATAAAGTATGATGTTAGCTGTCATCTTGTCATATATAGCCTTTACTATGTTGAAGTGTGTTCCCTTTATAAACCCACTTTGTTGAGAATTTTTATCCTAAATAGATGTTAAATTTTGTCAAATGCCTTTTCTGCATTTATTGAGATGGTCAATGATTTTTATCCTTCATTTTGTTAATGTGTCATAACATTGATTAATTTGTGGACATTGAGCCATCCTTGCATCCCTGGAATGACTCCCATGTGATTGTGGTGTATGATCTTGTTAATATATTGTTAATTTCAGTTTGCTAATAGTTTGTTGAAGATTTTTGCATCTATGTTGATCAGGGATACTGGTCTGTAATTTTCTTGGAGAATCTTTGTTTCAATGTACTTCTGAATTGTCTATATTAAAATGAAAATGTCTTTTGTGTTATATTTTTTAAAAGAAAAAAATAAGATTCTTAAAATCTTGCACTACTCTGCAATGTTTGTTAGATTTTTATGAAAGGTTTTTTGTTGATGGTGGTGGTTTTATTTTCTTCTTTTGTTTGTTTAGGTAACTGGACAGTTGTCCTCAAATCTGACAGAGAGGGAGGGAAAGAAAGAGACTAAGAAGCCCAATATTATTTCTGTTACATATTTGGAGATAATATCTGGAGTTTGGGATCTGAGATACATAAAGTGAGTGGGGGAAAAAATATATCCTCGCTATGCTTGATCAAGTTACAGATTTATGAAGCAAGAAAAATAAATTCAAGCTGACACATGCTATGATGGTCTTTGGAATACTACCTCAAAGCCAGAAAGAAATTATGGAAATTATTTTGAGATGAGAATTTAACCTGTGGGAAATAAACCCTTTTTGTGACTAGATGTTTCAGGCAGACACCTAGATATATCCAAGGTTATGTGAATTCAAATGAGAAAGGTCAGTAAACTTCCACATAGAGGTGCAGACTAAAAGTTAGTTTTCAAGCTGCCCTGCATTGGCATGTGTTTCATTTTGGGTCTTTCCTGACTGAGGAGGTAAGCTGGTGTTCACTGGCTCTAAATGGCTCCAAGTCTTTGCTCTAGTTTCTGCATGAGAGGAGGCCCTTTGTTTGCATCACCCAGTACTTGTCCCTCTGCCTACTCTTCCCTGGCTATGAGAACTCCTCCCCCGGTACCCCCCTTCCCACCTCACTACCTCTGAAGTTGGTGTCATACCCTCATTGCTTTCCAGAGGCTAATCCAAAGACAGGAGGGATGTGATAGCCGCCTGGGTAGAAGAGGGAGGGTGAGATCCATGATCCCTTGCAAGGGTATGTTTTCCAGAGTGCTAAGAGTTAAGGAGACTCCCCTTGGTTATTTTATTGTGTTCTTTATGGGTTATTGAAGATCTTCTATATGGAGGCACTAAAAGGGAGAGAGTAGGAAAACAGTTTTCTCACAGCCTAGGTAATTTTGTTGGCGTTTGAAGCAACTGGAAACAACACTGAGAACAGAAAATGTGTTCCCTGTTTTCTGTTTGTTTTTATACCTTGGTTCTATAATTAGAATACTGTCATCTATAAGGAAAATACTGATTGAACGGGCTTAAGCAACACAGAAATTTATTTAAGATCATAACAAGAAATCCAGAGACAAGATGGTTCTTCCATAGTTGGCTAATTCTCTGGTTCAGTGGCCTCATCAGGAACATGAGTTCCTCCTCTCATTCTGCTCCTAGCATCCTTAGCTTATTGGATTTGTCCTCAGAAATAGCCCCCCTCGTGGTTGCAAGACAGTACTACAGTTCCAAACTGCCTCTGGACACAGCATCCAATGCTTGAGACGTCATTTTGTCCCATGTGTCTCTTTTACAAAACACATCTTTCCCAGAAACCAGTCCCCCTGCCTTGGCAGATTTCTCTCATGTCTCATTGGCTAGACCGTGTTTTCTTGCCCTTGTCAAACACAGTCCCTGGTAGGGGGGAATAAGATTACTAGAATTGCCTTAGATTTGTCAGGAGTTAACCTGAGCTTGAGGAATATATACCTATACAAAATTGTGGTTCACTTAAAAAGAGGATAATGGAAATTGGAGAGGTAAACATCAACTTTGGCTACAATGATTGATTATATGGAAATAATTCTAATAATAATGACAATCTTTATTAAACATGTACTATTTGCTTGGCACAGAGCTACCTAAGCTTTCTATGAAAACTCTAAGAACAAACTTAGAGGTATCAATATCAGCTTTAATTTGTAGATGAGGAAATAAGCTTAGAAAATGTAAATAAAATGCCCCCACAAAAAAAGAAGAGGCAGAAACCAAGTTCATGCTCTTAAGTACTTCACGTTATATACCCCTTATATGTTCTAAAATGATCTATTATGAACTTTCTTCCTTTGTTGGCAGATTGGCTTTAAGAATGCTTGCTCTTTTGATTTTATTGTGATAAAGGCCGGAGAAATTGCATGCTGTTTTCTACTGCAAACCATAACTAATGTAAAAGTCTGGATATGTCAGGTTTTCATAAAGGGCACTAAGCGGAAGACGTGATAATGATGTCTCTTTTCTACCCTATTCTCTTTCAAGTCCCCAGGGCTGTTTCCTCTACAACTTTTCCATTTCACTCTCATCTTCCCCACTTCTTAGAATTCCAATGAAAAGAGCTGGAAATAGCAATTTTTATGTTTTAATGAACATTCCCCTGTGTCCTCCCCTTTTATCACCACCTCCTTATTATGAGCTGATTTGTCACTTAAGTATCACAACAAAGCCTACTTAAGTATCACAGTGCACTGCTGGTCTAAAAAACCTAGAGTCTCAGAGAGGATACTACCAGTGATGTAATCAGCAGCTCCATGTAGATCCCTGCACAGGAAGGAGTTGTGGAGTTCAGAGGGCGCTCCTCCAGGAAAGCGGTAGTAAAGAAGTGTAAATTACATTATGCTTGACACTGTGTTACCTGAGCCTTCTTACAGGCTATTAACACCTGGCAATGGACTGCAAAGGTAGGATTTCACAAGAACAAGATTTATTTCTTATTTAAAGCTAATATTTTTTTAAGTTTTTAAGTGTGTATTTGTTACTCACTCTTCAGACATGTTTAAGTTTCTGAAAGGGGAGAGTTAAACCTTGCAGATGATCTCTCAAAATTTCTGGTCTCAAATCTGGTAACTAGGCGGTTAAGTATTACATTGAATTTGGGTAGATCTGAGTGAGCTTCAGAGTCAGTGAATCATCTGAACATATTTAATTTAGAATTTCTTTGAATTTAAGACCTAATTGTACGTGTGTGTGCAAGTATGTCTGTGTATATGTTTGAATTTGACAGGGTGGGTGAGACCAAACACTAAATTTTTTTTAAGTATGCCATTTGATGAGATTGGAAACTATTGTTTTTAGGTTGCATCAAGTCTTCTGCCTCTTTTTTTTTTTTTTTTAAGATTCTATTTATTTGTCAGAGAGCACAAGCAGGGGGAGTGGCAGGCAGAGGGAGAAGCAGGCTCCCCCCTGAGCAGGGAGCCCGATGTGGGGCTCGATCCCAGGACCCTGGAATCATGACCTGAGCCGAAGGCAGACACTTAACTGACTGAGCCACCCAGGTGTCCCCAAGTCTTCTGCCTCTTTAAGAGCAAAGGCTTAAATTACTTCAGAGGAAGTCTCTTTTTGGATTATGTGAAAAGTTGGTCTGGTCCAAAATGTTTGGTTTCTCAGTAAGAAAGCAATTAAAGAGGCTTCCCCAAGGTCATGCTGGTAACCGGTATCAGGATGGAAACGGGACCCTAAGTTTCTACCTCTCGGACTAAGGCATTTTCTTCTCAACCACACTATCACCCATTACTCGCCAACTTACAAATCCCCTGCCTTTGTGGTTTAACACTCTAAGGGCACCACCTTGAAATTCTTAATATTTTTATCTCCAAAGTCCAGTGAAATAATCCTAAACAAATTCAAGTCAGTTTTCTAATCCTTGTAACTAAAAGAGATTTGACGTATTTTATAGACATTTATAGGTCTATGAAATATTCACATAAGGATAACAAGGATGGTAGCTGGGGGCACTAATTATCAAGTACTCTTATCCCGTGTCAGAATTTGATTTGACAAAGGTGGTATCCTATGATATTTATTTGCATTAAATTTTAAATCTTAGGATGGCTTCCCTTCGCTGGTTAGCACATTGGCATGGAAGCTACTTCATCTTTAAATACATGAGAATTTATGGATTGCAACCTTTTGAAGACAGAAAACATCAGAAACCAAAACCTCATAATTTATTCAGAACAAAAACAGATGAATTATTTGTCTAAGGGAGATGGATATTTGTCTTAAATACTGACATTAGAAAAAAAATGTAATTAAGAAGAGAGTAGTTACTCTAAAAACCTACTGTCTGTTAATCTAAGGGAGATAAATAGCACATTGTGATAAAACAAAGTCTAAAAAGTAAAAATGTTGGGGTTTTTCAGCAAAGAAAGAACACACAGTTTTTGAAAGGTAAGGTAAGGAGAAATGAAATTTCCTTCAGTTCGGAGAGAGACTTTATGGCAAGCCAGCAAATTTGTCAGGTTTCCAAATCCATGCTGTTATTTGTGCTGGCATTTTGCTCCCAGACCCTCAGGCCCAGCCTGGCTGGGATGAGAGTCTTTGCGTTGCTGTAGATCTTGTTAAGCAGTGTTTGGGGAAATCCCACCCTGGGACTCTGCAAAGCCTCAGCTTTTTATCTCATCCAAGTTCCTACTAAGTAAGATTAATAAAGTTGCATTTAGCCTTCCTCTCAGAAAGCAAAGGACTACAGCTCTCCGGGGCTCAGCACAAAAACAGTGCTGTGTGCACCTGCACTGATTTTCACGTATTTTCCCTTCAGTGTGGGTGGGGTTTTCCCCCATTACCTCCAAACTGAAAAGATTTGAGACAGGAAAAAAAAATTACCTCTGTCTCTTTAGCTACTGTAGCTCCGTGTCATCCTGCAAGCACTTATAAATGTTTCTCCCAAATGAATGGAACAATTAACTCTTTAAATATTATGAAGGTACCAGGAAAGGTTAGGTTTCCTTTCTGGAATTTCCAGAAGCTTCTATTGCACATAACCATAAGTCAGCACATCCTTTTTATTTCTTCAATCAATGTCCATCCACAATGCCTGTGTGGGCTAGTGTCAGGAGGACTCTGGTCAGCATTGTTGGCCTAAAAAGCAAACTAAAGTTCTCAGTATATGCAATCACACATAATTGTTTGTCACTAACACTAACATTGCTTAGCAAGTCTTACTGACTAAAGCAAATTCTACCTTTTCTCTATACTGTTGAATTTTTATAGCACTCCTGCTCAAGAGCAAGTGTATTCCACCTAAGTCATTCACAGTATAGGTAGTGCATGTGTATGTATGGGGTGGTGGGCACGAGGTCACATTCTATGTTTACGTATGTTGGACATTACCCAGTGTTTCATGCTCAATGAAAAAGAAATTGCAAGAACACTTTCTTCTATGTTCCTGGCTACTCAGAATTTACATCAATTGTCAAAAAATTAACAGAACTGAAGATTCATTGTACTGAAACAGAGTCCAGAGATAAGATGTATTCTGTTGGGAAAAAATAGCCTTCTGTGTTCTACAACCTGGCTCCATGGGGAAAACCAGCCCTAGATCTTAAGGGGAAATGTGTAGAAATAGTGACATGGTACAGAAAGATTCTCATCTGACTTCTATTTAATATTCGGGTTACATTAAGAATTTGTAAATGAGTCAACAAATATTTATGAAGCATTTACAAGAAAATACATCACACATGACAGAGTCAGCTGGACGTCTGACACCAAGGAAAGCATGTATGTGTCCAAGGAGCCCAAAAATGGCCCTGGAACTTTATCCTAAAGAACTCCAGAATTCAGGGCACCTGGGTAGCTCAGTCGTTAAGCATCTGCCTTCGGCTCAGGTCATGATCCCAGGGTCCTGGGATCGAGCCCCACATCGGACTCCCTCCTCCGAGGGAAGCCTGCTTCTCCCTCTCCCACTCCCCCTGCTTGTGTTCCCTCTCTCGCTGTGTCTCTCTCTCTGTCAAATAAATAAATAAAATCTTAAAAAAAAAAAAAACTCCAGAATTCCTTGGCCAACTACATGGTCCGATGTGCCTAACACATTGCAGAAGAGACTTTCTCTAAACTTGTTAGTTCTAACTCCTGCCTGAGACTCTAAAGGCCACACGGTACTTCATCTTTAAACCCTTGTGAAGGTTCTGGGTTCCAGAATTGGTGCTCCCTAGAAAAGCCCAATAATGAGGTAAGCAAAGATGACCTTCAATGTTATCCCCTCATCCATTCCCCAGCATCTTTCCAGCCCTGTGCAATCTCTTCCTACTTTACATTCCATCCCTCTCCTGGGAGAACTAAATAAAACTCCCCATGAAGAACTAATAATCTATGCTAGTATGTCTGTTTTAATTGTGACCTTCTACAGAAAGGTTTGGTAGTATTTCTGGAAGTATAAAAATCTGTGTTCAGATTCGATCTCTACACTTTGTATTTGAGTGATCTTAGGCAAGATACCTAAACTGTCTTACTTTCTCTTTTTCTAAAATGAGAAATAATATCTATCTACCTCATAGAAGACAGTTTGTGCAAGAGTATTTTTTATTCAAGTATATGCAGTGTTATACTAGTTTGAGGTGTACTGTATAATGATTCAACAATTCTATGTTTACCATGGCATTTGTACTCTTACTCCCCTTGTCTATTTCACCTGACGCCCCACTCCCCCTCCCTCTACAGAGAACCAGGAGTTCTCTGTATTTAAGAGTCTGCTCTTTTCATCTTTTTTCTTTGTTTTGTTTCTTAAATTCCACACATGAGTGAAATCCTGTGGTATTTATCTTTCTCTGACTCCTTTCACTATGCATTATTCCCTCTAGATCTATCCATTTTCTTGCAAATGGCAAGATTTCATTCCTTTCTATGGTTGAGTAATATTGAATTGTATATACATGCCACATCTTTTATCCATTCAACTATCAGTGGATACTTGGTTTGCTTTCATATCTTGGCTATTGTAAATAAACATAAAAATGCTGCAATAAACTTAGGGGTGCATATATCTTTTCAAATTACTGGGTTTTTTTTTAATTCTCTGAGTAAATACCCAATAGTAGAATTATTGGACTATATGTTAATTCTATTCTTAATTTTTTGAGGAATCTCCATACAGTTTTCCACAGTGGCTACACCAGTTTTCATTCCCACCAACAGTGCACGAGGGTACCTTTTTCTCCACATCCTGGCCAACACTTGTTTTCTTGTGTGTTTGATTTTAGCCATCTGACAGGTGTGAGGTGTTGGTTTGCATGTCCCTAATGATGATTGATATTGAGCATCTTTTCATGTATCTGTTGGCCATCTGTATGTGGATGATACATCTATTGGAGAGTATCTATTCCTATCTTCTGCCCATTTTTAATTAGATTCAGTTTTTACTGGTGCTGAGTGTATAAGTTGTATAACCCCTTATCGTATATACCATTTGCAAATATCTTTTCCCATTCTATTGGTTGTTTTTTTTTTGTGTTGTTGGTGGTTTCCTTCCCTGTACAAAAGTTTTTTGTTTTTTATTCTGATGTAGTCCCAATAGTTTAATTTTGCTTTTGTTTCCCTTGCCTAAGGAGATGTATCTAGAAAAATGTTTATACAGGTAAAGTAAATTACTGCTTATGTTTTCTTCTAGAAATTTTATGGTTTCAGGCCTAACATTTATATTTTTAATCCATTTTAATTTTATTTATGTGTATGGTATAAGAAAGTGGTCCAGTTTCATCCTTTGGCATGTAACTGTCCAGTTTTCCTGACACCATTTGTTGAAGAGACTGTCTTTTTTCCCATTGCATATGCTTGCCACCTTTTGTAGATTAATTGGCCATATAATCATGGGTTTATTTGTGGGGTCTCTATTCCATTGATCTATTTGTCTATTTTTGTGCCAGTACCATACTGTTTGGATTACTACAGCTTTGTAGTATATCTTGAAATCTGGGATTGTGATACCTCCAGTTTTGTTTTTCTTTTTCAAGATTGCTCTGGCTATTTGTTCTGTGAAAAATGCTCTTGGTATTTTGATGGTAATTGCATTAAATCTTAGGTTGCTTTGAGTAGTATGAACATTTTAACAATATTCTCCCAATCTATGGGTGTGGAATATCCTTCCATTTGTGTCGTCTTCAGTCTCTTTCATCAACATCTTATAGTTTTCATAGTATAGTTTTTTCACCTCCGTTGTTAAGTTTATATCTAGGTATCTTATTATTTTTGGTGCAGTAGTAAATGGGATTATTTTTTTTTTTTGAAGTTCCTTTTCTTTTATTTTTTATTTTATTTTTATTCTTATGTTAATCCCCATACATTACATCATTAGTTTTAGATGAAGTGTTCCATGATTCATTGTTTGTGCATAACACCCAGTGCTCCATGCAGAATGTGCCCTCCTCAATACCCACCACCAGGCTAACCCATCCTCCCACCCCCCTCCCCTCTAGAACCCTGTTTGGTTTTCAGAGTCCATCGTCTCTCATGGTTCGTCTATGCCTCCGATTTCCCCCACTTCATTCTTCCCCTCCCGCTACCTTCTTCTTCTTCTTTTTTTTTTTTTCTTAACATATATTGCATTATTTGTTTCAGAGGTACAGATCTGAGATTCAACAGTCTTGCACAATTCACAGCACTTACCAGAGCACATACCCTCCCCAGTGTCTATCACCCAGTCACCCCATCCTTCCCACCCCACTCCCCACTCCAGCAACCCTCAGTTTGTTTCCTGAGATTAAGAATTCCTCATATCAGTGAGATCATATGATACATGTCTTTCTCTGTTTGACTTATTTCACTCAACATAATACCCTCCAGTTCCATCCACGTCGTTGCAAATGGCAAGATCTCATTCCTTTTGATGGCTGCCTAATATTCCATTGTATATATATACCACTTCTTCTTTATCCATTCATCTGTTGATGGACATCTTGGCTCTTTCCACAGTTTGGCTATTGTGGACATTGCTGCTATAAACATCGGGGTGCACGTACCCCTTTGGATCCCTACTTTTGTATCTTTGGGGTAAATACCCAGTAGTGCAATTGCTGGATCATATGGTAGCTCTATTTTCAACTTTTTGAGGAACCTCCATACAGTTTTCCAGAGTGGCTGCACCAGCTTGCATTCCCACCAACAGTGTAGGAGGGTTCCCCTTTCTCCGCATCCCCGCCAACATCTGTCATTTCCTGACTTGTTAATTTTAGCCATTCTGACTGGTGTGAGGTGGTATCTCATTGAGGTTTTGATTTGGATTTCCCTGATGCCGAGCGATATTGAGCACTTTTTCATGTGTCTGTTGGCCATTTGGATGTCTTCTTTGGAAAAATGTCTGTTCATGTCTTCTGCCCATTTCTTGATTGGATTCTTTGTTCTTTGGGTATTGAGTTTGATGAGTTCTTTATAGATTTTGGATACTAGCCCTTTATCTGATATGTCATTTGCAAATATCTTCTCCCATTCTGTCGGTTGTCTTTTGGTTTTGTTGACTGTTTCCTTTGCTGTGCAAAAACTTTTTATCTTGATGAAGTCCCAATAGTTCATTTTTGCCCTTGCCTCCCTTGCCTTTGGTGATGTTTCTAGGAAGAAGTTGCTTCGGCTGAGGTCAAAGAGGTTGCTGCCTGTGTTCTCCTTTAGGATTTTGATGGACTCCTGTCTCACACTGAGGTCTTTCAACCATTTGGAGTCTATTTTTGTGTGTGGTGTAAGGAAATGGTCCAGTTTCATTCTTCTGCATGTGGCTATCCAATTTTCCCAACACCATTTGTTGAAGAGACTGTCTTTGTTCCATTGGACATTCTTTCCTGCTTTGTCAAAGATGAGTTGACCATAGAGTTGAGGGTCCATTTCTGGGCTCTCTATTCTGTTCCATTGATCTATGTGTCTGTTTTTGTGCCAGTACCATGCTGTCTTGATGATGACAGCTTTGTAATAGAGCTGGAAGTCCGGAATTGTGATGCCGCCGGCTTTGCTTTTCTTTTTCAACATTCCTCTGGCTATGCGGGGTCTTTTCTGGTTCCATACAAATTTTAGGATAATTTGTTCCATTTCTTTGAAAAAAGTGGATGGTATTTTGATGGGGATTGCATTGAATGTGTAGATTGCTCTAGGTAGCATTGACTGACATCTTCACAATATTTGTTCTTCCAATCCATGAGCATGGAACGTTTTTCCATTTCTTTGTGTCTTCCTCCATTTCTTTCATGAGTATTTTATAGTTTTCTGAGTACAGATCCTTTGTCTCTTTGGTTAGATTTATTCCTAGGTATCTTATGGTTTTGGGTGCAATTGTAAATGGGATCGACTCCTTAATTTCTCTTTCTTCTGTCTTGTTGTTGGTGTATAGAAATGCCACTGACTTCTGTGCATTGATTTTATATCCTGCCACTTTACTGAATTCCTGTATGAGTTCTAGCAGTTTTGGGGTGGAGTCTTTTGGGTTTTCCACATAAAGTATCATATCATCTGCAAAGAGTGAGAGTTTGACTTCTTCCTTGCCAATTTGGATGCCTTTGATTTCTTTTTGTTGTCTGATTGCTGTGGCTAGGACTTCCAATACTATGTTGAATAGCAGTGGTGATAGTGGACATCCCTGCCGCGTTCCTGACCTTAGGGGGAAAGCTCTCAGTTTTTCCCCATTGAGAATGATATTCGCTGTAGGTTTTTCATAGATGGCTTTTATGATATTGAGGTATGTACCCTCTATGCCTATACTCTGAAGAGTTTTGATCAAGAAAGGATGCTGTACTTTGTCAAATGCTTTTTCTGCATCTATTGAGAGGATCATATGATTCTTGTTCTTTCTTTTGTTAATGTATTGTATCACGTTGATTGATTTGCGGATGTTGAACCAACCTTGCCGCCCAGGGATAAATCCCACTTGGTCATGGTGAATAATCCTTTTAATGTACTGTTGGATCCTATTGGCTAGTATTTTGGTGAGAATTTTTGCATCCATGTTCATCAGGGATATTGGTCTGTAATTCTCCTTTTTGATGGGGTCTTTGTCTGGTTTTGGGATCAAGGTAATGCTGGCCTCATAAAATGAGTTTGGAAGTTTTCCTTCCATTTCTATTTTTTGGAACAGTTTCAGAAGAATAGGTATTAATTCTTCTTGAAATGTTTGGTAGAATTCCCCTGGGAAGCCATCTGGCCCTGGGCTTTTGTTTTTTGGGAGATTTTTGATGACTGCTTCAATTTCCTTAGTGGTTATAGGTCTGTTCAGGTTTTCTATTTCATCCTGGTTCAGTTTTGGTAGTTGGTACATCTCTAGGAATGCATCCATTTCTTCCAGGTTATTTAATTTGCTGGCATAGAGTTGCTCATAATATGTTCTTATAATTGTTTGTATTTCTTTGGTGTTGGTTGTGATCTCTCCTCTTTCATTCATGATTTTGTTGATTTGGGTCATTTCTCTTCTCTTTTTGATAAGTCTGGCCAGGGGTTTATCAATCTTGTTAATTCTTTCAAAGAACCAGCTCCTAGTTTTGTTGATCTGTTCTACTGTTCTTTTAGTTTCTATTTCATTGATTTCTGCTCTGATCTTTATTATTTCTCTTCTCCTGCTGGGTTTAGGCTTTATTTGCTGTTCTTTCTCCAGCTCCTTTAGGTGTAAGGTTAGGTTGTGTACTTGAGACCTTTCTTGCTTCTTGAGAAAGGCTTGTATTGCTATATACTTTCCTCTTAGGACTGCCTTTGCTGCATCCCAAAGATTTTGAATAGTTGTGTTTTCATTTTCATTGGTTTCCATGTATTTTTTTAATTCTTCCTTAATTTCCTGGTTGACCCATTCGTTCTTCAGTAGGATGCTCTTTAGCCTCCATGTATTTGAGTTCTTTCTGACTTTTGTCTTGTGATTGAGCTCTAGTTTCAAAGCATTGTGGTCTGAAAATAGGCAGGGAATGATTCCAATCTTTTGGTACCGGTTGAGACCTGATTTATGACCTAGGATGTGATCTATTCTGGAGAATGTTCCATGGGCACTAGAGAAGAATGTGTATTCCGTTGCTTTGGGGTGGAATGTTCTGAATATGTCTGTAAAGTCCATTTGGTCCAGTGTGTCATTTAAAGTCTTTATTTCCTTGTTGATCTTTTGCTTAGACGATCTGTCCATTTCAGTGAGGGGGGTGTTAAAGTCCCCCACTATTATTGTATCGTTGTCGATGTGTTTCTTTGCTTTTGTTATTAATTGGCTTATATAATTGGCTGCTCCCATGTTAGGGGCATAGATATTTACAATTGTTAGATCTTCTTGTTGGATAGATCCTTTAAGTATGATATAGTGTCCTTCCTCATCTCTTATTACAGTCTTTGGTTTAAAATCTAATTTGTCTGATATAAGGATTGCCACCCCAGCTTTCTTTTGGTGTCCATTAGCATGGTAAATGGTTTTCCACCCCCTCACTTTCAATCTGGGGCTGTCTTTGGGTCGAAAATGAGTCTCTTGCAGACAGCATATCGATGGGTCTTGTTTTTTAATCCAGTCTGATAGCCTGTGTCTTTTGATTGGGGCATTGAGCCCATTTACATTCAGGGTAACTATTGAAAGATAGGAATTTAGTGCCATTGTATTGTCTGTTAAGGTGACTGTTACCGTATATTGTCTGTGTTCCTTTCTGGTCTATGTTGCTTTTAGGCTCTCTCTTTGCTTAGAGGACCCCTTTCAAGATTTCCTGTAGGGCTGGTTTTGTGTTTGCAAATTCCTTTAGTTTTTGTTTGTCCTGGAAGCTCTTTATCTCTCCTTCAATTTTCAATGACAGCCTAGCTGGATATAGTATTCTTGGCTGCATATTTTTCTCATTTAGTGCTCTGAATATATCCTGCCAGTCCTTTCTGGCCTGCCAGGTCTCTGTGGATAGGTCTGTTGCCAATCTAATGTTTCTACCCTTGTAGGTTACATATCTCTTCTCCCGAGCTGCTTTCAGGATTTTCTCTTTGTCTATGAGACTCGTAAGTTTTACTATTAGATGTCGGGGTGTTGACCTATTTTTATTGATTTTGAGAGGGGTTCTCTGTGCTTCCTGGATTTTCATGCCTGTTTCCTTCCCCAAATTAGGGAAGTTCTCTGCTATAATTTGCTCCATTATACCTTCTGCCCCTCTCTCTCTTTCTTCTTCTTCTGGGATCCCAATTATTCTAATGTTGTTTCGTCTTATGGTATCGCTTATCTCTCGAATTCTGCCCTCGTGATCCAGTAGTTGTTTCTCTCTCTTTTTCTCAGCTTCTTTACTTTCCATCATTTCATCTTCTATATTACTGATTCTCTCTTCTGCCTCATTTATTCTAGCAGTTAGCGCCCCCATTTTTGATTGCACCTCATTAATAGCCTTTTTGATTTCTACTTGGTTGGATTTTAGTTCTTTTACTTCTCCAGAAAGGGTTTCTCTAATAACTTCCATATTTTTTTCAAGCCCAGCTAGTATCTTTAAAGTGATGATTCTGAACTCTAGATCTGACATCGTACTAATGTCCGTATTGAGTAGGTCCCTGGCAGTTGGTACTACCTCTTGTTCTTTTTGTTGAGGTGATTTTTTCCGTCTTGTCATTTTGTGCAGAGAAGAATAGATTAATGAGAGAACAAAATGCTAGCAGAGTAACAACGTCCCCAGAAAATATACTCTAAACAAATCAGAAAAAACCTGAAGCAGTGGGAAAAGAAAGGGAAAGAGAGAAAAAAGAAAAAGAAAAAAAAGAAAAAGATAAAGATAAAAACAAAAACAAACAAAACAACAACAACAGAAAAACCAGAATGTGATCAAATATGATCAGGCTGGTATATAGATCAGTGGCACACACTAGATTTGGGGTGTATTTTGGTCTTTTAGAAGAAAGTGCCTCCCAAAATTTTAAAGAAAGAAAAACTTATATATGTACAAAAATAAGGGTTGATCTGATGAAGGAATGGAATATGACTGTAAAGATGGAAATTATAAAAAATTTTATAAAAGGAATTGATAAGAAGTTGTTTGAAAAAAGAAAGAAGAGGATTTAAAAAAAGAAAAAAAAAGGGAGAGGATGTGATCAGGCAGGGGAATAGAAAATACCATATACTAGAGATTTAGGGTATATTTTGATCTGTTAGAAGAAACTATCTCAAAATTTTAAAGAGAGAACAACTTATATATATAAGCCAAAAATACGGGTAACTACTATGAAGGGATAGAATATGACTCTAAAAATGAAAAATAAAAATTTTTTTTTTTTTTTAAAAAAGGGATTGATAAGATTTTGGTTGAAAAAGGGAAAAAGAAAAATTCAAAAAGAAAAAAAAAAGAAAAAAAGACAGTTAAAAAAAAATTAACTTTGAAAGACTACAGAATCATGGTAAAAAAGCCATGAATTCTATGTGCAGTAGTCCCCTAGCGCTGGAGTTCTGCCGTTCTCATTGATCGGTAAACTTGGTCTTGGCTGGCTGTTCCCGCTGATCTTCTGGGGAGGGGCCTGTTGCCGTGGTTTCCAAATGTCTTTGCCGGAGGCAGAATTGCCCCGCCCTTGCCCCCTCCCAGCTAAGTAATCTGCTCGGGTTTGCTCTCTGGGGTTTTTGTTCCCTGCGAGCTTTCCGTACAGCTTTGGAGGCGGAGAGTGAAAATGGCGGCCTCCCAATCTCTGCCGCGGAGGAGCCGAGAACTCGGGGCCCCGCTTCTCAGTGAGCCCCCAGAGAAAAGCCGTCAGTCACTCCCGTCTCCCCGGTCTCCAGCCGCACTCCGTGCTCACCCGGCCTGTGACCGCGCGTTTCTATCTCTGGCACCCGACCCCGGGTGGAGTCTCCAAACCCAGCAGATCCCTGCGGCGCACTCCCGCGCGGCTCCTCCCGGGGGAGGAAGGTGAGTCTCCCCGGATCTGCCGCTTGTTGGGTCCCTGCTGGAGGAGCAGTGGCCCAACTGTGCCGCGGATCACGGTCTATGGCAACCCCGAGCTGAGAGCCCGCGCCTGGGCTCCGCCTCTGCAGCTGGCTTCCCTGCTCCGATCCCTGGGAGCTCTGCCACACTCAGGCACCCCCGGTCTTTCTGTGACCCCGAGGGTCCTGAGACCACACTGTCCCGGAGGGTTCCACCCCCTGCTTAGCCAGCAGAGTGATGTCCCTCAGCAGAGCAGACTTCTAAAAGTTCTGATTCTGTGCCCCGTGGCTCTATCACTTGCCAGAAGCGGCCGCCGGAGGCCCCTCCCCCGCCATCTATCCTCCCGAATATCACCTCGGATTCACTTCTCTGCACGTCCTACCTTCCAGAAAGTGGTCGCTTTTCTGATGAGAGAGTTGTTGCTCTTCTTTTCTTCGATCTCCTGTTGAGTTTGTAGGTGTTCAGAATGGTTTGATCCCTATCCAGCTGAATTCCTGAGAGGAGACGAAATCCAGGTCTCCTACTCCTCCGCCATCTTGCTCCGCCCCCCCGGGATTATTTTCTTAATTTCTCTTTCTCCTACTTCATTATTAGTGTATGGAAATGCAACAGATTTCTGTATATTAGTTTTAAATCCTGTGATTTTACTGAATTCCTTTATCAATTTGGTAGTTTTTTGGTGGGGTCTTTAGAGTTTTCTGTATATAGTATCATTTTATCTGCAAATAGTGAAAATTTTACTTCTTCCTTACTGATTTGGCTGCCTTTTATTTCTTGTCTCATTACTGTGGCTAGTACTTCTCATAAATACTATGTTGAATAAAAGTGGTGTGAGTGGACATTCTTGTCTTGTTCCTGCTCTTAGGAGAAAAGCTCTCAGTTTTTCACCATTAAGAATAATGTTAGCTATGGGTTTTTCATTTATGGCCTTTATAATGTTGACGTATGTTCCCTCTAAACCTACTTTGTTGAGGGTTTTTATCATAAATGGATGTTGTACTTTGTTGAATGTTTTTATGCATTTTTTGAGATTGTATGGTTTTTATTCTTTTGTTGATGTGAATGTATCATATTGATTGATTCGTGAATATTAAACCACCATACCATCCCTGGAAAATATCCCATTTGATCGTGGTGGATATTTTTAATGTATTGTTCATTCCATTTGCTAATATTTTGTTGGGGATTTTTACATCTATGTTCATCAGAGAATTTGGCCTGTACTTTTTGTTCTTGTAGTGCTCTTATATGGTCTTGGTATCAAGGTTACACTGGCCTCAGAATGTATTTGGAAGCATTCCTCCTCTTCTGTTTTTTGAAATAGTTTTACAGGAATAAGTACTAACTCTTTAAGTGTTTTTTGTAGGATTCACCTTGAAGCCATCTGGGCTTTTTGTTGCTGGTCCTGAACTTTTGTTTTTTGGGAGTTTTTTGTTAACTGGATTCGATATTACTGCTAGTAATTGGTCTGTTCAAATTTTCTATTTCTTCCTGATTTAGTTTTGGGAGGTTATATGTTTTTAGGAATTTATCCATTTCTTCTAAGTTGTCCCGTTTGTTGGCAGATAATAGTGTCTTATAATCCTTTGTATTCCTGTGGTGTTGGTTATATCTCCTTTTCTCTGATTTTATTTGACTCCTTGGTTGTGTGTGAGTCTGGCTAAAGGTTTATCGATTTTGTTGATCCTTTCAAAGACCCAGCTCCTGATTTCATTGATATGTCCTATTTTTTTTTAAGTTTCTATTTAATTTATTTCTGCCCTGGTCTTTATTATTTCCTTCCTTCTACTGGTTTGAGATGTTTTATTATTATTATTAGGCAAAAACATATGTAAAGAATCCTTTATGGAGAATAAAAATAAAATTCAGAACACACATGTCTCAGTAAAGGAATGTGCAAAGTTCACAAGTCAAATGAATGACTAATAAATACTGGTTGGGAAAAGAATCAGAAAGTGCTCCAAAGAGGAGTAAAGAAACACTAAGTGGCCAGATGGAGAGGTACACTTGAGTATTTCCAGCAGGAGCAACAGCATGGCGATTAGGACTAAGCCTGTATATAGTTCAGTTTTGCTGAAAAGAAGTGAGAGGGAATGGAGGCAGCTGGGGAGATAAAGTAGGCAGTTCTCAGTAGAACAAGGAGTATTCTATTCCATAGGGGATGGACATTTTGGAAGGTGACTATTGCTGGCAGATAGCAGTCAGGGGACCAGAGATGCTAAACATTCATCTGTGCAAGGCACAATGACATACAATGAATAATTATTCTACCCAAAGTGTCAATAGTACCCATGTTGAAAAACTGCGTGAGAAAATGAAGGAGTGATGTTTGTAATAATTTTGGTAACGATAATGATAATGACTATAATGATGATAATAGCCACAGAAATAAAACCTTTTCTGCATCTCAGACCCTCTGCAAAGCACTAGATAAGCAAAAAGCCCTGATGAGAGACATATTATTTTTATTCTCATTTCACATATGTTGAAACCTATAGTCAAATAACTTGCCTCAAATCGCAAAGCTAGTAAGTGGTAAAGCAAAGAGTAGGGCCTAATTTTACCTGATTCCAGAACTTACTCTATTGAGCTGTATGCTGTATATCTTTCCATAGATTCTCAATTCTGGATGAACACAGTAAACAATATTATGATGCCTAGTTATTCCCCCAGACTAAGTAAATCAGCCTTGGGATTGGATCTCAGGTATCAGTATTTTTTCAGATCTTCCTAGTTGACTGAATTGGCAACCAACTTTGAGAACCACTGCCCTTCTCAAAGTTCAATCAGAGACCAAAATTAAAGAGTTTTAAACAGTGAAGAGAAGTTCTCATGTTTGTGCTTTAGAAAGAGTAAACCCTCAGTCTGGCTGGAATAAGAAAAACAAATTTGAGGGAAACATTTACTAAAGGTAGGAAGTCCTATGACAGAGTACTTACAAAAGTTTTACGAAGAGATGCTAAGGGTTTGGATGAAGATCACAACAAAAACAATAGGCAGTTGTTATGAGGGAAAGTCAACAGGATTTGGTGATCAATGGGATTTGGATGAAGATCACAACAAAAACAATAGGCAGTTGTTATGAGGGAAAGTCAACAGGATTTGGTGATCAATGGGATTTGAATGAAGTATTAGGAAGAAAGAAGTGCAGGATGGTTCCCAAGTTTCTCATCCTTCATATTGTCCATGAATTTTTCCCAAGTTTACTCCATGCTAATGGAGCCCTCAAAGGCCAACATGCATACAGACTAGAGGAACAGCTTTCGTCCTGTGTTTGGAGGCAGGGACACATTTGGTCAGGGGGAAAATCAGAGGAAGGCATAGAAGAAAATGAAGACTTTGGTGTCTATGTAGCCTCCAGGAGGAGTGCTTGACAAATGGTTGAAAAAAACCATCTGAGCTTAAGTTAAAAGTCTAACCTGAAAGTAGACATATTAGCAAGTAGTCACTGATCTTGATAACATAAAATATGGTGTTCTAGAATGCCTTATGTTTGTATGAATGGGTGGTTGGAAATTTCACAGCTTTTCCACTCTCAGCAACCTGATCAGTCTGGGCTTATAAAAAAATTTCTTTTTAACTCAACCACAATTTCTTTTTGTCTTATTATAAGTCCCCTTTAGAAGTGTGAAGGGCACATCTAAATATGTAGACTATAATCCATTAAAAAATTTCCACTTATGGATTATATTTCTAGATTTCATCCAAGAAACCACAACCTGTACAGTTCCTTATATTTAGATGGCACTCTTCTGTTTGCAAACCCATGCCTATATATCAAGTCATCTGATTCTTACAAAACCTCTTCCAAATGAGGAAATCCAGGCTCAAATTGTGAGGTGACTTGACAAACTGACCCAATTAGTAAGTGGAAAATCTAGGACTCAAGTTCACTTCTGGCTCCCAAGCCAGCACTCTTCACCAGGTGTTTCGGCACATCCCATCTTATTACAACCACACCAGACTCTCAGAATCAAATTCCATGGACTCGGATTGCTTTGATATTCTGAAAGCCTGGTGGAACCTCTACCTAAATGGTGGGGTGTTAGGGAAAAAAGGAACCTTCCAAGAATTTAGTTGAATGTTCAGTATTAGAATAGACTAAGCTACTAGCTCAAGGCCCAAAGAAGACCACGTGGCACTAAGAAATTCTTTCATCCCATCATGATTTAATTTGCACATTTTGATCAATATTTTGTCTCATGTATATGAGAAAAGCAATACCTAGGACAGTTCTGTTAACTGCCAACCATATTCATTTTCATTCATTTGTTCTCTCTCTTTGCTAAAGGTCAGAGTTAATCAAAGAATGTGGTACCTATGATCAGTCTGAAATTATTAAAGACCTCAGAGATATGCTGCTGTGATCTCTGAACTGAAAAGCTCCCACTTGTTCTCCAGGAACAAAGAAAAGATGAGTCAATTGATGCTGTGTACAGCTTTGATTGTTTTTGTGGAGAATAATTTGTTATTATCTGTCTTAGGTAGCTGTCATCTGCCTGGGGATTTGATAAATAGAGGATGTAAAAGTGTGGGCATCAGTGAATTAGCCAGTGATTCAGACCTATTGGAAGGTCACATCTCATTTTTCATGCCTAGCTGACAATCTCCAGTGTTAATAGTTTAGGGCCCCCAAAACAACCTTTGTAGCCCTTAACACGAATTAAATTTTTAATCAGTAATTTAATATTAAATTTATTCAATAATAAAATACATTTAAAACTTAATTGTTTCTTAAAATTTTAAGTTCTTTACAAACCTTATTACAAATCTGGCAAAGTTTAAAAATAATTTTCAGAGGTTTTTAATTGACTGGTCCCAATTACAAACCAATGGAATTAGATACTTTAGGTATTTTAACCTGCATTTACAAATTTAACATATTTGATAATGATCCTGGGAGCCATACCCAAAGCAAGGAAACCTGAGAAATAGTCTCTACTTAGGTGACTGTGTGTCCAATGGAACAGTAGTATATTTTTAAAAGGCAAAAAGGGAAGACTGAGCACTAAGGGGAAATTAGCAGTCTTCTGCCATATCTTTGTTATCTCTGGTGAGTTAGGCTAATAGCTGATCCTCGTAACCTTGTATTTCCCAGAAATCCTTTGGGATCTCTCCTGTAATTACTGTGGGTGCCTCAAGCCCCTGTACACTTGTGAACAGCCCTGGCCTCGGTACATGTTTGCTAAGTGATTGCATCTTGCTGGATGAATTATTACATAGAGATTGGACCTCTGTGAAAGTGCTGCTAAGGGATACTATTCCACAAGATATATTTGCTTTGTATAATGACTTATGTTCATAGTAATTTTCTTTGGAGTTATCTCTGTATAGGATCTTGAATGTCAAGGAGTTTTAAACTTGTCCTTCTGTGATCCCGTGTGTTCAGAACCTTGGTTTGTGGGAGCTAAGGAAAAGAAAATTTAAAAATCAATGTGAGGGGCACCTGGGTGGCCCAGTCGGTTAAGCATCTGACTCTTGATTTCAGCTTAGGTCATGATCTCAGTGTCCTGAGACCAAGCCCCAGTGCACGTTCGGCTTCCCACTCGGTGGGGAGTCTGCTTGAGATTCTTTCCCTCTGCCCTTCCCTGCCGACCCCCCACCCCTGCTGGCATGTGTGTACACGCACTCTCTCTCTCTCTGTCTCTGTCTCTCTCTCAAATAAATAAATCTTTAAAAAAAAAAAGAAAGAAAATCAGTGTGAGGTCAGAATTCATCACTTAAACAAGGGTCTGTATTAAAGCATTTCTAATGAAGTCTATTTCTGCCTGCTAGACTCCGGCTATGGAAGAAATGTGTACATAGATCATAACTGAGTTAGGTTTGCAGCTATATACATTGATCAACAAATCACATTTGAACCAAAACAATCAGCATATTTTTTTAAGATTTTTTAAATTAATTGATTAATTAATTAATTAATTTATTTATTTATTTATTTATGTGACAGAGAGAAAGCACAAGTAGGCAGAGTGGCAGGCAGAGGGAGAGGGAGAAGCAGGCTCTCTGCTGAGCAGGGAGTCAGACGTGAGGCTGGGATCATGATCTGAGCCAAAGGCAGCCGCTTAACCGACTGAACCACCCAGGCACCCCCAGCATATTTTCTTAAAGGTCTTTGATATTTTCTAGAAGATCACATTTCCAAACTATCATTTAGCTTGAGGGATTTTTTTCTCATCATCTTTGCTTGGCATTTGAAGTTATTCTATTTGGTAGCTAATAAATCTTTAGTCTTTCATATATCAATAACATGAGCTCCAATGTGGGAAGGAAAAGGAATGATGATTGAGAAAAGCCAGTACAAATAATGTGAGGGTAAAAAAGAACACAGTTTCATCTCTTTTATTACAAATAAGTCTTTATTTTCAAAATACAGATCATTTCATACTGCTCTCCGTTATCCCTATAAATTCCTGAATCTATTGACTATATGAAAAGTTACTATATTTTAAAAGTCTCCTATCAGTATCAAAATAGGTATTCTATATTAGATTATTCTCAGAGGTTTTGCTACTAGTTTAGAATTCTAAATGTCATAATTAAAATTTTCAACCTTCTTTATTTAAAAAATCATTGTTTCTACATTGAGCTAGAGATAAGAAGCCATTACTTTTTATGTCTTAGTTTTCTTCTCTAGGAGTCAAGCATGAGCATTCACATTTGCATTTCCTGAGCCCCTTTACTTGCTTTCAGGAGTTTGAGAGCTAATCAGTGTTAAGAAAGAGATGGATTCGGCTCCTACCCTCTGTGGGACTCAGGAGGTCTGGAAATTGCTCATGGTATTGTCTGTTTGAACATATTTCAGAGTTTTTTTGTTTTTTAATTTTATTATGTTATGTTAGTCACCATACAATACATCATTAGTTTTTGATGTAGTGATCCATGATCCATTGTTTTCGTGTAGCACCCAGTGCTCCATGCAGTACGTGCCCTCCTTAATACCCATCACCATATTTCAGTTTTTTGAGAAGAGGCTCTAAAAGTTTCCATTAGATTCTCAAAGGCATCTGTGACCCCAAATAAGTTTAAAATTGTGGTCTCCATTCCTTCTCTGAATTCTGGAGTGTATCTCTTCACCTCTAAAGAAGTAGTACCTTTGTTCCACATCTTTCTCTACCTGTTGGAGATGTGGTGGAGCCTGGAAGAAAGACTATGATAGGAGGGTTGGCTAAGGACGGAAAGGGGTGGAGTGGTTAAAGCAGTAAGAGCCATCCCACCTCAGAGGCACCTGCCATTCTGATCTAGCCTGGGCCTCCCTGACATTTCTCCACTCAGCATTTCAGGTTCTCCATCTGTGAAGTGGACGTTTCAGGCAGGAAAACACAACCTAGCCCTTTTCAGCAAGACCTGTAATTTTATTTTATTTTAAAGTTGACCCATGTGGGGCACCAGTGTGGTTCAGTTGGTTAAGCCTCGGACTCTTGGTTTTGGCTCGGGTCCTGATCTCAGGGTCCTGGGATCACTAGTACAGTGTCTGTGACTTAATCATTCCATAACTGGAAGCCTGTATCTCCCACTCCCCTTCACCAATTTTTCCCATCTCCACCCCCTCTGGCAGCCATCAGTTTGTTCTCTGTATTTAAGAACTGTATTTTAGATAATGACTTACTCCCAGGAGCTATATATACTAAACTCTGTTTCCTGAGGGCAGGAGCCATCTTTCCTCTTTTGGGGGTCCCCCACTGTCTTGTAGTGAGCTTCACATCTAGTAAGTATCTCATAAAAGTTATTGAGTTAAGCATAAGAATTAGATATGCGTTACACTGTGTGTTTATCAGGTCACTTGGGATTTATATAAAATCCTGTTTCTCTGATTTATAAAACAAATGAAATTTCCCTTGGGCTTCAAGTACTGCAAAGTAACAAATTCAATTAAATCTAGCAGCAAATTTCCCCATAGATAAAAAAGCACGATCATACTAGGGAATTCTTTTCACCAAACACAAGAATTAACTGTATACCTGCTAGAATTCCCTGCCTTCAATTCTTCTACAAACCTAGATATGTGGACATGTCCACAAATAGAATAATCCACAGAAAATGGCCAGTCTTAGATCTGTTGAGATTTAAATCAAGGAATATTTATATTTTATTATTGGTTATAGTTGATGTTTAACATGATACATCCACCTAATGTTACATACTTAACTGGCTTTTGTTCTTGTAGCTTTTCTCCTAAGAGTGCAGACTCAAATAAACTACATTAAATCTTCTAATCCTGAGTAATGGATAAGAAACACAGAAACAGAAGGAAATTAAAAGGGAAGGAAATACATATAGTCCAAGTGCTTTATCTTATGTTACCAGAACAATTTGCTGAGCACCTAAGACAGGCTCTGTGCCAGGCAGAAGAACAACAACAATGAGTAAGACAAGGATCACTCCCTCAACCACTGGGGACACAAATAACTAAAAAGTCAAACACATAAAAACAGAGTAGAATGATGGTTTCCAGGAGCTGCAGGGTCAGGGGAAGTGGGGAGAGGTTGGTCAAATGGTATAGACTTTTGTTATGAGATGAATAAATTCTGGGGATCTAAGCTGCACATGGTGACTATAGGTAACAATACGTGTTTCTGTACTTGCAAGTTACTGTGAGAGTAGAGCTTTAATGTTCTCACCAGAACAATAACAAAAAAATGATAATTATGTGAGATGAGGAAATGTATTAAATTTATTGTGGTAAACACTTTGCAATGTATTTGTGTATCAAGACATCACATTGCACATCCTAAACTCACATATGTTATATGTCAATTATATCTCCGTAAAGCTGGGGACAAAAATAGGGTTTATTCAACTCACCTTCAACCTCAGCGTGTTAGTTAATTCTGTCCTGAATAACTCATATTTACTATCAACTCTGTCCCACTTGTCAAACACACACACACCTTGAAATTCAAACTCATAACTTTGCCTTCTAAATATTTGTGGCCTAAGATTTAATTTCATGGCAAACTGCTAATGAGAACCATCTCCCCACCCCACCCATTCACCCCACTCCTACCACCTCCCTCCTGAAAACTGTCTAGGAAACCTTCTTGAATTCATAAGACAGCCAAGAAAGGTTTCTGCCCTCTGCCCGGCAACAGACGGGAGACATTTTAAATGTTTCATGGGTTAAAGTCTTAGGAAGAAGAGATTAAAAAATTGTTTTAAAATGCATATGCAATTTGTATACCTATTTAAAATTAGAGCAAATGTAATATTGCAATAAAAAGAAAATCTAACTGTCCAGTAGGGGAACAGTTAAATACTGATACTTGCATGTGTTAAAATGATACGCAGCTGTTAAACATTACTTAGAAAAGCATTTAATGATGTGGGAAAATATACAGTGCATGATAAATTAAGTGAAAGAAGCAAATCCCAAAATAGGATATGCAGCATAATTGCATTACTTCTTAAAGAATGTATATGAAGGGGGCGGAAATCGGAGGGAGAGACAAACCATGAGAGACTATGGACTCAGAAACAAACTGAGGGTTCTAGAGGGGAGGGGGTTAGGAGGATGGGTTAGCCTGGTGATGGGTATTAAAGAGGGCACGTTCTGCATGGAGCACTGGGTGTTATGCACAAACAATGAATCATGGAACACTACATCAAAAACTAATGATGTAATGTATGGTGATTAACATAACATAATAAAAAAAAGAAAAGAATATATATGAAAAAAGATGGAAATATAAACATCAAAATATTATGTGATGGGAGTATGAGTGACTTTTATTTCCTGTGTACTTTTCTGTATTTTTCAAATTTTCAAGCATAGATAAGTGTTGCTTGTCATTATAAAGGTCAAAATTGTTTTTGAAACGGGGAAAAGTTTTTTATCTATAGCCTACTCAAATACCAATAATCAAAAAAATCATTTCTTTTAAATTTCACATTTGACTAAAAAAAAATGGTGTGGCTGTTGATTGAGATAGAAGGAGTGGAATTACAAAATGATTTTCCCTCTTGAGGCAAAATCCATCATCCTGAAAAGAATTCTCTACTTACCCCCCAGTATGTCCCCTTTTTCTGTGACCCTATCTATGAGGAGAAGAGGAATAGCAGTCCCTGCCCCTCAAAGAACTCACTGACATTGGTAGCCCTTCCATCCCCAAGGGCCCAATTTCCAACCGTGCCTTCCCGCTCTCACAGGGAACAGTCTCTTTTAGTCCAGAACAAAGGTATGTATCTTCAGGGGGAATAAAAAAATATATATACGCAGACGCCTCTGGGAGTTCCATGTGCCTCTTAGAGGTAAACAACTATTATGCAAGGTGCAAACCTCACATATACCGGGGAGTGCTTTAATTCCACCTTCCTACTTTACTGAGGGCTAACTTGTCCTCTTAACTTTCAGTACCTTTCTGTAAACTGAAATATCTACCTAAAGACTCATCCCATACGTGACAGTGTACGTGTGCCTTTGTTTCCCATTGGTCCTAATCTAGGAATGAAGGTTTTAAGGACCTGTCCCAAAGCAAAATTTGAGGAAAGGCTACGTCACTTATCAAAAAAATAATTCCAACAGAGAGGGCCTGCCTTCCCAATAGGGCGCTTTGGACTATACCTATGTCTATGACCTAACACCAGGTACGGAAATTCTTCTTTGGGAGTTAAGTTTTCTTACGTTGGGATGATTTTTCTCCCCTGGTTTTCTTCAACTACCTCTTTCTTTTTCCTTTCCTCCTTCTAGACACTTAGCCAGTAATCAATTTCTGTAATTTTTCTAAGAGCTAGTTGTTAAAAATGGACATTTCCCATAAAATATTATATTATCTGCTCTGGGTACAAGATACTCCTTAGATACTCCTTAGAACAACAAAACAATCTTCAGTTCTAATAGAGGTAGATTCCTAATGGTGGAATTCTAGATGCTATAAAAGTTGATAGGGAAGGTGTATATTTTGAGCAAGAGGTCTTGTTGTACTCCCTTAAAGCATTCCTCTCTGGAAGCTTCTGGATCTGCCAACAAGCCAGAATTCTGCTCCAGACTTGGCACCAGAAGCGCCTTGAGCTCTTTTTCCAGGGGTGGGAATGAGTTTGAGTTAACCCAGCTCTTGTCTTGGTGGACCCACTTGCAATCAGTCACGGTCATCTGTAAGACCACAAGTGTGCACCTAATTCCATCTCCTTGAGGGACCCTGGGTACTCCTGGATGTAGTTTGAAAGCTGCATTTTCCAAGGAAACTCCAACATTGTCTATTCCTGAGAAGTACAGTTTTCCCGTAACTTTGACTTAATCACAATATAAACTGTATCTTTGGCCAAGGAAGTTGGGACACTTAGATCAATCCTGGTGCTGCCACATTCTTTGTTAGGTAAACTGTTCTATCACAGACCTTGCCAGGCACCCAACATGAGATCAACCAAACATTAGGAAATGCAGTAACCTCTGTTAAGGAAAAGATTGAGATTAGTATTTTTTTTCATTTATTCATTAAACATTTACTGACAAGTAAGAGAGTAAGACTCGTCCATGTGCCTGTCCTTTAACCTATGGGATTAGTTTCTTTTTTAACTGCCAAAATCTTTCAGAATGCTTCACAGCCCACACACAGATATTTCTTTAAATTTTCCATGTTGTAGTCCATTTTACATCTAAATATGTCTTGCTTCTCAGCCACTTCCATCTGAAAGCCCACATGGAATTGTAAAATATGGCTAAAGGTGTTTATTCCTCATGGAAATTGTCTTGCAGGATTATGCTTTTATGAAAATAGCAAGAATAACACAAAAAAAAATCTTGGATCTGTGTGGCTAATTAGTAGCCCAAAGTCTTAGTTCTCAGGTAACATTCCAAGATACTAAATTATTCATGGATAAATTCTCCAAATTCAAGGGCTGAATACAAGCCCCAAATGACTCCAGGAAAGCCCACAAATTGTTCACTATGCATTTGGCTTAATTAACTGAGAAAATGCATTCTACATTTGCTCAGAAAAGCTATTTTGTGAGGCAGAATTTCAATAACTAATATGATTCAGGGCCCCCACTAACTGTTCTGTCATCTGCCACATTCCCACAATCCACCCCCCTCCCCTGCCAAGCACACAGGACAGGCTGTTCATGCCCAAAGCAAACTGGATGCTGGAAGAACAAAATGAAAAGTAAATAACCTGCAGTTTATGCATCTTCACAAATAGAAATGAAGCACCTGTGAGGCAGGGACCAAAAGAAGTACAGTGTTTGAGATACAACCCAGAAGGCCTGTGGAAAATCCAAGGCAGCAGACCACCATGGTTCTGTCTCTCCCCACCCCAGGCCCTTCTGGATGAGCCTCAGAGTTAGCAAAGAAGGACCACGGTTTTTCACGGAGAAGGTTATCAAATCCTTTGGGTTTGAATGGTCTTCCTGAATGTTTTCTCATTACAGCAGTCATGTCCATGGTCTCTGTTCCATTTCCACCCTGACAGAGTTTACTACAACTCTGTTCTGACCCTGATTACCCAGAGTTAAACTCCACAGGTTTAAGGTCATTGTCCTCCATAAGACTGCTCTTACTTCAGATGTCAGCTTCAAATTTTAGGTGACCCCAGGCCACCCACACTTTTGACGGACATGGCTACAAATTTCAGGGTTCCCAGGTTCCCCCTTAGTTTTGACAATTTGCTAAACTAACTCTCAAAACTTAGGGAAACACAATACTTAACAGTCACAGTTTTATTAAAAAGGATACACATAAGGCAAGTTCTGGAAGAGTCCTGGATGCAGAGCTTCCATGCCCTTTCCCTATGGATTCAGGGCATGTCACCCTCCTGGGACATCAGTGTGTTCACTACCAGGAAGCTCCCCCAGGCTTTGGTGTCCAGAGTTCTTACTGAGACTTTCATTAGTTTTCATTATGTAGGGATGATTGATTAAATCGTTGGCCATGTGATTGAAACTCAGTCCCCAGCCCTTCTCCTCTCCTTGGAGGTTGGACTGGCCCAAAGTTCAATCTGTCTAATGGTGTGATTGGTCTTTCTGGTGACCAGCCTCCATCCTGAAGCTATCTAGAGGTCTACCATGAGTCACATGATTAGCATAACAAAGAGAGGCCTACCATTTAAAGAATCCCAAGGGTTTTTGAAGCTCTTTGCCAGGAATCAGAGATCAAATATAATATTTATTTTACCACAGCCTCCATTATTATCTACATGATAATGATTTCTGAATTCATATCATCTCTGATTCCCACCTGAATATCCAGCTCCCTGTTTGGCATTTCCTTGGCTATCTCACAGTCCCTGCAAATCAGTATGGACCAGACTAAATGGATTTGCCTCTAACACCATATATCAATCAGGGTTTAATCAGAGATGCAGAACCACTAGATGTGACAGATAATAAGATATTTATGATAGTGACTCCAGTTGATGTGGTCGTGGAAACTGGTGAAACCATCTGTGTGATGCTGTTGTTTTTGCACCTGGAGCCTGAAGTCAGCAGGGAAGGAAAGATGGACAGGAAGGAGGGGAGAGCCAGGGAAACTGAAACACCCAAAGATGCGCTGGAACCCACCAGGAATAGATGGAACCCACACTGGTCTCTCATTGCCTCCAAGACTCCAACTTGCATGACACAAGTGCCCTATAATAGAAGCTAGCACCCTGCATCATGGACCTACCCATGCATCTCAACCAGGAGCCAGGCGAAAGGAAGATCCAGCAGGAGATAACTTGCCGCAAGCATGGCAGCTGCGCCCATGCTAACAAGGGATACCTGTAGATAAGTGACAACATTGGTGAGCTGAAATAGCCACTGGGGCTCCCACATCGATCTTCCAACATACAAAGAATGGCTGCTGCTTCACTTGAGCTTTCCACATCTCAGGCAAAGCAACTCTTGTAGTCTCAAATTTAGAAGAATTCAGGGAAGTGGAGTCTGACAAATGTAGTTCCAACTAAGCTAAATTGATTCAATACAAATAGCATACAAACTCAAGAAAAACTCTTCCCCCTACTGTCCTCCCATATCTTATCAAATGGCTTTAGCCTCTGCTGTAGACTTTTATTGAGGAGTCACCCTCAACTCCTCACTCTCCCACATGATCTATATCCAGTCAGTCAGAAATTCTTGCTAGTTGTGCTGCCTAAATGTTGACTCCCTTGCTCTCCACTATCACTCAGGGTTTAATTTCTCCAATAGCCTCTTAGCTGGATTCTCCAAACCAAGTGCAGAAAAGATAGTCTAAAATCAACTCCAAAGCTTATAAGGTTCTTCACAACCTGGCTATTGCTTACATTTCTGGTTCCCCTGTGCCTGCCACACTGGGCAGATTTTAATTCTTCCCTAGCTGTATGCTCTGCTCTCAGGTCCTTGAAATGTGCTTTTCCTTCTGATGGTTCAGTCTTCTTCTCACTCCTGGCCTGGCTAATAATTCCAACTCTTCTCTGACGGTGATCAATAAGATGAAATTATAAAGCATTTGCCAGTGAAAAGACCAAAATGTCTTCTTCTTGTTCAGGGGAGAACACATTTGTCCACACACAATTCTCATACACGCCCATGCGAACACTCACACACACACCTTCTAAGGCAGGGATTCTCTCTTATTCATAGATCCTAAATCCTCCCTTTCTGTGGCAACAGGAGTAATGGGTCGGTTGACAATGGAGAAAAAAAAGCCAAAGACAATAAATTGCTCTCCTTTAAAGGTCTAAACTGGAGAAGGTAGATAGGAGTTGGAAAAACAAGGTGGGTATGTCTGGGGAATAATTTGGGGATATATTACATGTAAAGGGTAAAAAAGAATGGAGGGAGAAAAGAACGGAGAAGAGACTTTTAAGAAATATTGCTTTCTAAGTAGTAATTCATTATAGTGGTTAAGGGTCATAGTATTGGGTTTACATCCAAATTCCATTACTTACTAGCTGTGTGACCTTTGGTGATTATTTAATCTCCCTGTGGCTCAGTGTCCTTATTTATAAAACAGGGTCCTTAGCCATTTCTACCTAAGAATGCTATACATCACACATAGTATGTGCTTAGTAAAACTTACTCATACGTCCTGTAGAAAATCCCTCTTTGGCATTCTGTCAATAAGCTGCACTAAAATTTTAATTTTCAGTGATTCGTAGAAGCCAGGCTGATATTTCTGCAAATGTGATACTCCCACAATATGGAGTCATGATGTAAATCTTTCAGTTGCATCTCAAAGATGACCTGAGCCAGGTCTCCCCCCATTATAGAATCCCCCTCCCTCCCCCAAGGTCTTGGAAACACTCATCTCTTGTGGCATATCCTTGTTTGGTATCTGATCCTCACTAGAACCTAAACTCCATGAAGGCAAGAACCAAGCATCTCTTACTTATCAGTGTATCCCTAGCGGATAGCAGAGTGCCTAGAACCTAGTAGGTACTCAGTGTATATTCATTGAATGAAAGAAAGAAAGGAGAGAAAGAGTCTGTCCATAGACAAAAGCAGGATGAGAAATACAAAGCATTGGCAGGTGCTATCCCACAAAAACAAAAAGTAAATCTTGTTACTAAAGTGACTGAACACTGTGAACACTGGATCTGTGAGAAAATAGTGGTGTGTACCCAAGTTTTGCCAGTTTTGTGGACAAGCCATTCACTTAGGTTCTCTGAGCCTGTTTCTTTTAGTTGTTAACTCATTAAAATGGAGATAATTATACTGAGCTTTATAGTGTTGTGAAGAGGACTAACATACACGAAAGCCTCTAACTCTGCACAGGTAATTTGAGTTTACCCATTGAGTCTAGAGGGAGATCTGACAATGTCATGCCACCTCTTGATGTTGTCTAGGAGGCAATGCAGGAACTAGGTTTGGGGGACATCCGCCCATCAATGATGCCACCCTGCAGTTTGTGGCCGTTCCCTTGATCGCTCAAGAATTTGCCAACCTCTGACCCTTTGGCAAGTATCAAAACATGTAAGACTTAGTAGTAAGTAAAAGTTCTTTAGCCTTGAAAATTATCTTTAGATATTTTCTTTCCATGTCATCATGATATGATATCGAGGATAGAAAAGAATCAGGACAGCTATTCCATAGCTAAAGACCAAACCCAGAAAAGGATAACAAAAAATTCATAATTATAAGTTAAATATTAAAAAGTTAATTATTTTAAGAAAATCTTAGGATTTGGTTATGATATTAACTGTGTGAAGATGTTAACTAAAGAGGAAACCTCTGATAAATTTAAGACATGAAACTTAAGTGTTGGGGCACCTGGGTGGCTCAGTCGTTAAGCGTCTGCCTTCGGCTCAGGTCATGATCCCCGCGTCCTGGGATCGAGCCCCACATCGGGCTCCCTGCTCCATGGGGAGCCTGCTTCTCCCTCTCCCACTCCCCCTGCTTGTGTTCCTGTTCTCGTTATGTCTCTCTCTGTCAAATAAATAAATAAAATCTTTAAAAAAAAAAAAAAACAAGTGTTGCTGAGTATTTATAATTTGCAAGGCACTATTTGGTTACTGAATTAAGGGACATTATCATCGATTGGCAGGCATTATAGTTAATACAAAAACCAGAAATGATAAATTTCTTGTGATTACAGCTGACAATATATGTTTAGCATACTCTTAATTATATCACTGGACTGTAGCCCTTGGGATGTTGTCATGGAAATTTTGTGAGGTCTCTTAATTCTCAGTGACTCCTACATGTGCTGATTTTTTTTTTTTTAAATCCAGAAAGGCCGTAGTTTTCTCTTCCCCCTGGTTATCTTACCCAAGTTCCCTTTTATCATTGGTATTTTCCCAGAATGTGAACCTCATACTTAATAACTTGCTCAACATGGATTTAGAACTACATAATTTGGTTTGTTTTTTTTTTTCCTCGTATTGCCCCTAAATCACCAAAACTATCAGCAATGAAATGTTAGTCACAGCTCAGTTAGTGTTTTGGATGTTACTACACAGTCTGTCAAAATAAAGTCTCCAACAACCATTGACGAGGAATATTGATCGACAGGCTAATACATACACTTTGGCAAACTGTAAATATTTACTTAATTATACTAACAGACAAAAATCTAGCCTCTCTTTGTTAATACTGTTGGTTAACTTTCAGGTTTTCACCATGCCTTGCATGGGCTTTCAGATTCCTTGGAACTGTAGTAACTGTGCGTTGAGCACCCGCTCAGGAGAGTCTTGTTTGTGTCTCTAGCAGAGTAAATCACCTTCCCCTCCCCCCCCCTTTTACCCTGTCTGCTCTCTGGCAGTTTACCTCAGTCCTGAAATCTGCTCTGCTCTGGGAAAGGCTCCAAAAGGAGGTGGAATCACTCTCCTGACCCTCTCCTTCAGAATTTTCAGGGAAGTGCATACCTGTGAAGCTGGCACAAAGAATGTGTATTCGGCTCTACCGCAGCGAGAACTGCCAGAGAAGGGGGAGAGAACTCCGCTCGTTTCAGGGCACGTGTGGGCTTTGCGTGGCATTCCCTCTGGCGTCCCAGCTCTGGGGGCCCCAGAGCTGCTGCTCTAGGACACTGGTAATGCTAATGCTAGCAGTTACCATTTGGGGTCCCTATCGGTGCACCAGACACTTTGCAAGGCAATTCACATATTTTGTCCCTTTAATAGTGCCAACGACCCTATGAGGGAGGTGCTACTATTAGGTCTGCTGTACAGATGCATAAACTATGTCAAAGAGAGTCCAAGGAATTTAATGCGTGAGACACTGCAGGGTCTCTTAGTCTCCAAGTCTCTGCTTTTAATCACTAGACCACATTGAGGTCCTATTTCATACTGAATATGAAATTGAAAATAAATCCCTGCATGCGAAGTCATTCATTCCTTAGATCGTGCTCTGTGCCCCCTTTGTAAGGCCAGCCCCTCCCCTGCACATAGAATTCCGTTTCCTCTCACCATTTGAGAATGTCCCTCGGGCACTTCTCTCCTCTCTCTTCTGCATCATCAAATTCTCCCTCTTTATTAGATCATTCCCATCAACACAAATATGCTGTTCTTTCTTCCATCTTAAAACAGTCATTTCTGGGGGCAGCTGGGTGGCTCAGTAGGTTAACTATCTGACTCTTGGTTTTGGCTCAGGTCATGATCTCATGGTCCCGGGATTGAGCCCCGCATCGGGCTCTGCATTCAAGGGGGAGGCTGTTTGAAGATCTTTTCCCTCTCCCTCTCCCTCTCCCTCTGCCCCTCTTTTTTTTTTAAATCATTTCTTGACTCCATATTCCCCTCCACCCACCACACCATTTCTCTGTTCTCCTTTGGAGCAAAATTCACCAAGTGAATTGCATATTCTCACTGGCATTCAGTAATCCAAGTGTCTCTGTATTCCTTCTATATTCTCTTACCATAATGTGAGGTTTAAAATTGGGAGACACCTTCAACACCTTTTACCTCAGGCCATTTCTACAGGCAAATTGAGCATTCGACTGTAGTTTTCATTTCAAATGTGGTTCATTTTTTTCCCCCATTAAGTTGGAATTCAGTGAAAATACTGAATTCAGCCTCAGGAGGGACAGCAGAATTCTGTGGATGGCTTGACCACCCTCTGCCATTTGCCAACAGTGCATGACCCCAGAGTTGGCATTATGGAGTGATCAGTGGAAATCCATTTGCCAGAAACGAGAGAAAGCACTTAAAGGAAGCTCCCTCCCAGCGATGTCTGAGAAGTTGTTCCCTTTCTACAGAGAGAGCCTGTTTGATGCAATACTTTGCTATAAAGTTTACATACAAAGCATTTTCTGTAAATAAAATTATGTTTTACACATAGTTGGGGAGCTTGCTATATAAAAAGACATGAAACATAACGAGCAAAGGGGCTGGTGCAGAGGAGCATTATGTGAATTATTATGGATTCCTTTGTAATCCAGAGAATGGTTTTGTAATGAAAGCATTTATCTTTTATGCACCTCTAAATGTTGATGTATCACATGTGCTTTACCAAGTGTGCACCTTCATAGGAAGGGCGGCATTATTTGTTACTCTGTATTTTATGAGTGTTTTTGTATTACATAACTCATTTGAAATTCCACAATGAGCATATAGTTGGTATTTTGTGTCTTGCAAATGGATTTTAAAAGTAGTTTTAAATGACTCTCATGAAAAATAGTGCTTAGAAAGCAACATCATAAGGTAATTCCAATATGGTTATTTACATAAACTTGAGTCCCAGCTGTTTAGACAGTGTTCTCAGAAAAGAGGTTGGGAAGTAGGGACTGAGAACAAACTCTCTAAATGAAACTCAGTATGAAGTTATTGCATAAATATAAACTGTTATGGGAAGGAAGAACAAGTGGGGATGAAAGAAGAAATAGAGGGAGGAAGGGGTGCAGGGGGAGGGGAAAAATGGAAGGGAAGGAGGAAAAGCAAGCCTTTTGCTAGAATAACGATCATGTCACCATTAGTACAGGACTGCCATATCTGTGAAAGAGGCAAGTCTGGCACCAAACTGCTAAATAAGAAGTTGCTACTTTTTCAACAGCTAACAAAGTATTAAATACTATTCTTAGCTTTGGATATAAAGAAAGTGTATTTGGCTAATTATATATAGATTTTTAAATTCTTGCAAAATAGATTGATGAGATGCATTTTCAAAACTCCTACAAATCAATAGGAAAAAGATAATTGAATTAAATGGACAAAAAGCTTAAAGAGCCATTTCATAAAAGTGGGTAAGCAAATGGCCAATAAATAATGGGACTCGATATCATTACTTACGAGGGATATGCAAATTAACACCACCACGAGATACCAAAACACACCCATCAGAATGACAAAAGAATTAAAACCACTATGCACCAACTGGGACTCTCATATAGTGCTGGTAGGAGTATAACTTGGTATAGCCACTTTTGAAAATTGTTGGCGTTGTCTATTGAAGCCGGACACCTGTATTTCTGATGGGCCAGCAATCCCACTCCTCTGAATACACCCAATGGAATGAATGTGGGCCCCAAAAGATGTGTATAGGAGTGTTCTTAGCACAAGTTATAGTAGCCCAAACCTATAAACAACCTAAATGTCCATCAGCAGCAGAGCAGCTAAGTAAATCAGGATATGTTTGAGCATAGAGTACTACACACAGCGATAGGACCAAAGTAACTGCTGCTATATGAAACAACAAGGTTGAATCTCAGAAACAAAATGCGGAGAAGCAAGCCAGACCAGAAAGAGTCAATGTGTATGATTCCATTTATGTAAAGTTCAAAAACAGAAAAAACTCTAATGAGAAACATCAGGTTGAGGGATGCCTTTAAGGAAGATCGTGTAAATGAATGAAAAAGGGTGCAAGGGGGCTAATGGGATGCTGGTTATCATCCTTTTTTTTTTAATCTGGGTGCTGGTTACGTGAATCTGTTTCTTTTTTTTTTTATTATGTTATGCTAATCACCATACATTGCATCATTAGTATTTGATGTAGTGTTCCATGATTCATTGTTTGCGTATAACACCCAGTGTTCCATGCAGAATGTGCCCTCTTTAATACCCATCACCAGGCTAACCCATCCCCCTGCCTCCCTCCCCTCTAGAAGCCTCAGTTTCTCAGAGTCCATAGTCTCTATGTTAAAAAAAAAAAAAAAAAGAAGAAGATAGCAGGAAGGGAAATCGGAGGGAGAGATGAATCTGTTTCTGTTGTGAAAGTTCATCAAGCTGTATACTTAAGACTTGAGCATTTTTCTCTGTGTATGCTTCAACTAAAAAGTTAATTTTAAAATGGATAGCAATGGAGAGACAGACAACTGCATAGGGTTTGGCTCACTCTTGTACTCTATCTTGTGTACTGTGACATAGACGAGGTCCATCTCTGCCTGCCTCCTGGCCCTTCCCTGACTCCCTGCCCCCTTTAGATGGTAGGTCTGGCCATGCTCAGAATTCTGACTGCCCTTACAGCTTGAAGAAAGAAGTCCCGCACTACATCACTGCTGTTTAAATCCCACTCCTGCCACCTGGGACTACATGATCTCAGACAAGGGATTTAAAGTAAGGCCTCAGTTTGCTCATTGGGAAAGCAGAGTTAATACTGCAAAGGTTTGTTTTCAGAATCACCTGATGGGATTGAATCAGAGCAATGGCTGGTTTATAGCGAGCACTTGATACATGCAAGTTAGTGTTATTATTGGAGCAGCCGGCAGGGTCTAGATCCTGCAGGGCTAGTCAGGCCTTGATAACAGTCTGGTTTGATTCAAATTATATGGCAAAAAGTGGGGGGGGGGGCCAAAAGTAAGAGGCCAACACAAGGGAGAAAGCAAAGGGGATGACTGTTAACTATGCCACCCCTGTACTTAGGACTCAGGAAATAAGGAGGAACTTCAGTACCTTGATAGGAAAGAGTTTTGAATGACCTTCACTGATGTCGTCTGTTGGCAGTGAACTCTTGGCCAAACTCAGGATAATATACAACTTTGGCCTCATCTGGGATACTGCCAATCGTCTGGCTTCCCACAAATCTCTCCCATCCTCATCCTCATGTCTCAGATATGGCCATTATTTTCTAGTGGTGTCCCTTAGTGGGAAACAACCCTTAGAAGGAGTGACTGACTGTATGGAAAGTAGGGAAGAGGCAAGGCAAGACCCTATCTTCCAAAAATGGAGTGAAGGTCACTGAGAAAAGTGGGAAGATGTTAAAGACAATCGAAGACTCTCAAACCCTCTAATCTTGCCTTTCAAAGAAGTTACTGGCAGAGTCCAAAGTATATATAGCATAGTGCTGAGCACTCAAAATGTGCTTAATAAATACATGTGAGCCAAATCTTCATATAGATCCAATAATTCCCAAATATGTAAATGTAGATTTTTCCAGGACTCCTAATAAGAGTGACCTAGTGAATTGAGAACTAACACAGCTTGGAAGAACATAGATGTATTTCGGGGTCAAGTTAACAAAACAGTACTACCCTTTTTTGCCATAGGTAAAATAAAAATTGTTTTTCCAAGGGCTAGCAATTATATCTTCAGTACAATAATATTGGGAATTTTTGCAAACTTTAGAATTAGGAAACCCTAGATATTGAAGAAGTCTGGGCCAACCACTGAGTTAGGTGTTTTAGATATGACCTCATTTTATCTTCTTTAAGATAAAAATGCTTAACATTATTTTATCAGTGTTATTCATGAGAGCCCATTGTTAAATTTCCAGGAAATTTGTGACCCAGTTCTGCTGGTAACTTGAAATCTGCCATGATAGGAGTATTTACATATTAGAAATTGGCAAATGCCACAAATGAGCCTTCCCTTCATGAAGGCAGTTGTTATGCATTTACTAGCACACCATTGCACTGATGATTATCCTCATCTTATAAACAAGGAAACTCAGGCTTATACAAAAGTCACATGTCCTTCCCAAAGTTAACCATCTATGACTGCAAAGTCAGGTTTCAGAGATATATCTCCAACTTAAAAGCCCATGCTTTCTCCCTGAAGTATTGATTTATAATTTGAAATCATCACTAATGATCCACTTCATTAGAGATATAATTTGAGTTTAATTGAAAAAGCAAACCTGCTATTTAAAAAATCATTTTCTTAATTTGTTATCTTTCTATTTTATTATCTTAAAAAAAATTATAAGGACCCTTCAAATGGCTGAGGGAAACTTGCTTAATTACATTTTCATTAATTTTGCTAAGCCAGTCTGATGACAGTGACTGCATACTTTGGCCCCAGAAGCAAAATCACTTAGAATGCAGGACTTGCTCAGAAAAAGATGGCTCCCAGCTAATGAGCACAAAACAGTTCCTTGGTGGTAATCATATTGTTTATTCAATATCAGGAAACCAGTAACTTCAAAGAGATAATTTCTTACCATAAAGGACAACTGTGGAAAGGCAGACCTGTGAAATCAGCGACATCAAACCCTAGTGTTTGGGAAATGAAATAAAATCCCAGAACAGTGATTTCCAACCCTGGCTGCATATTTAAATGTAACATTTAACAATGTTGGGAATTCACCCAAGACCGATACAATCAGAATTTCAGCAGATGGGACCTAGGCACTGGTGGGTTTGGTTTTGGTTTGGCTTTTTTTCTCCAGTCTTTTGGGTGCTTGTTTACCCTAGACCAACTCTGATCAAAGGACTTGATTTTTTTCCCCTCTTTTTACGTTGTCCTACAATAGTTTGTCAACAGTTGGGTCTCCCTCCCTATCAACTCAGGTATAGAATGTCCAGCACACCTCACCCTGCACTATAGGCACCTTCTACCTATAGAGTCTATGCTCCCCCTACCAATAGACCATACCTTCTTCCACAGAGCTCAGAACTGAAGTATCCCTTGCTTACTTTCCTTTTACCTCTAGAATAAGCAGATTGCAATTCATACATGATTAAAATTTCATTTATTCTCACACCCTTAAGATTAATTAGTCTTACACTCTCCATACATTCACTCATTCATTCTTTCTCCATCCAGCAGTGATGAGTACATCTTTTGAGTCAGTTTTTAGTCCTGCATCTCTTTCTACCTCTGCCCTTTAGTAGCTATGTGAAAATATTTATATGCTTGATTTTCCAAGCCTCAGTGTTCTTTCCTGCAACATGTGAATAAGAATGTCTCGCTTGTACTAGATTTACAAAAACTGAGTGCAATGTTATATACAAAGTACCTAGCATAGTGTCTGGTACATAACATTATGCTCATCGATAAAGTGACATCATGTTCAACTGATTCTTTAAACTGATGTTTTGAACACCACTTATGTGCATGGCATTTCACAATGTTACTATAGAACAAAAAAAGATGTAAATATGTTAAGGACCTTCCCTCAAAAAGTCTGGAATCTGATAAGTAATAATTTAATAAGTCTAATAAGACTAAATGAACCCACAAGTTACAAAAAGAGAGGAAGTACACACTTCCATCAACAAGGTGCAGAGACAAGGAGAGAGATTATGGTTTTTAATAGAGAATAGGATGGAGAAAATGGAGAAGAAAAAATTTCACTTAGTCCTTTGAACCTGCAGATGATGAGCTCTCAGGACTAAGGTTATTCAGGTCAAATTGTCTTCCTACTTCAAATCTTACCTCTTTGTGGTGCCTGGAAATTTTACCTAGAAGCCAATAGTTTGATCCAACAAGTATTTATTGAACATTGACCTTTCTAATCTTCTTAGCATATCCCACCCAGGCCTCTGGCCTTAGGACAGTGTCTCCTCATTGCCTCTTTTCATGGGGCCTATCCTCACCTGTAGGCCTCGGCTCATGACATTTTTCATGTGAAAGACTCCTCTCTCCTTTCCAGACATAAAACCCACATCATGCTTCAGGAGCTACCTCACCTCTTCCTTGAAGCCTTTCCTGACAGATATTTGGCCTGAAGTAAACCTCATTGAGTACACTGAGTACCTGGTTATAAGTTCCAACTGTAGTGTTCCTTAAAATGAATTACCTGGAGCATTTTCAAAAATGCATATTCCAAGACCTTAAACCAAATCTACTGAATCTCTGGTGGCGGGGGCCTAGGAATCTGCATTGCATATACATGGTAGATGACTTCTCTGCACAGTCATCTTTAAGAACCACCCACCAGTCTATTTTATTTCATTTATTTATGTCATTACCTCAATGGGATACAATTTTTTCTTGAAGTATAATTAACATACAGTGTTATACTAGTTTCAGATGCACAATATAATCACTTAACAATTCCATACATTTCTCAGTGCTCATCAAGAAAAGTGTACTGTTAATTCCCTTATCCCCTCACACATCTACCCTCTGGCAAACACCCTCTGACAAACACAGTTTGTTCTCTGTATTTAAGAGTCTGGTGTTTTTTGTTTGTCTCTCTTCTTTTTTCTTTATTCATTTTGTATCTTAAATTCCATGAGTGAAATCATATCATAGTTGTCTTTCTATGGCCGACTTATTTCATTTAGCATTATACTCTCTAGGTGCATCCATGTTGTTATAAATGGCAAGATTTTGTTCTTTTTTGTGGCTGAGTAATATTCCATTGTGTGTGTGTGTGTGTTTGTGTGTGTGTGTGTGTGTCACATCTTCTTTACAAGGTGCAGATTTTTGAATCACAAAAGAGTAGGTCTTTCCTAGCCTTCAGCCCACTGCAGTTAAGTTCCATGATTTGCACCAAGTACTGTGCTAAGTGTATAGCAATGGAAGGACACACTAAACTTGTATGTGTGCCCTTATGCATTAGATTGGTTGTAGGCAATTTAAGGAACTTGGGGACCATTGTTAAGGGTAAATTTCTCCAGTTTTAGAGAAAAATGATTTATGGGATAAAAATGCCATCTTGTCAAATATTAATATAAATAAGATTTTGGAATTATGATGGCATTCTCCTTTGCTTTTAATAATTCACTGAGATGAATGTCTGAAAGCAATGGAGGTTAAGATTTGTTTAAAAGACTATCTTGATCTTGTACTTTCTTAGAGCTTTTATCATTCAGGCTTATTGCTACCTTAGCATTTTTACCTCTAGCTGTCTTAACCTGTGTGGGCTTCTTCCTTCAGGAATGAGTTCCTTTAAAAAAAAAAGAAGTTTAATGTCCCTATTTCTCTTATAGAAATATGTAACTCTAAGCCTAAAATTCTTTAAATTAGTTTTGGCTAGAAAATAAAACTGCTGTGCCAGGAACTTTAATGGGGAATCTCTTGAAAGAATGAAAAATGTGACACAGGGCTTTGAGAAGACATATCAGGCAGCTATTACATCTTGTTAGATAAGGAAAAGGTTAGAAAACTGTGCATACCAATTGCTGTAAACATTAAGTAAAATTTGAGTTTCTGTCTTAGACTATTTTCTTGGAAAAGCAAAGTGCTTCTCCACAATATGGAAAGGTTTAAGATTTCCAAAGATGGTCAATTTATAACCATCAGGTTAAGGACATCTATCATAGAAAACATTAATTAAAATATTGTAAAGAAAAAAAAAGTATGTTCACTTAAAACTAATTTTACCCACCACCTTTATCAAGATTACCCATTAACTAAAACATTAAAGATCTAGGTTTAATTAACTCAACCAAACTAAAAAGATGTATACATTCTCTTAAAATTAGGAATAAAAATAGCTAAGGCATTCCTCTATCTACAAATTTAAAAAATTCTATACAAGCCAGTGCAGAAACTCAATTCTACATTTCAAACTCCTGGCTACAAAAAAATTACATTTCTATAAAAATCCAACCAACATGGGTAGAATGTTTAGAAAAATAAAAATAAATTCAATATAGACTTATATTTCTGACAACAAGGTAGACTAGGGATAACTTTGCACTTTGACTACAAAACATCCAAAAATGCAAGAAAAAAAATGGATAAAATACTCTTTTAAATCCCTGGAAGAGCTTGGAAGACAGTTTTTAAAAATCCCCTGGAAGCCAATACCAAAGCAGGAAGCAAAAAGGAAGGACACTGTGTTTACCTCTAGGAACACAGAAGCTAGGAAAAGCAGTGGAGATGCGGGTAGTGCTGAGAACCAGGCTTTGAACTCACACTGGTAGAGTGTTGGAACAAAGACCACATCACAAAAAGCTAGGAATCAGGAAAGGCTATAAATTGAGGAAAACTCTTAACAGAGGCATAAACTTGGCAAGGACAAGAAAACCTATAATCTGGAGGAAGATACTCATCACACATGCAACTGGCATAAGATTAGGATCAGGAACAGGAATACACAAACAACTGCTAAGAAGAAAAAGGCAAACAATTTGATAACACACTGCCACTAAATACAAGGAAGTATTCTCAATCTTATTTGGAATTAGAGAAGTGTGATTTGAGAAGGACTTCACTTAAGCAAGGAGACTGTTAAGGTATACATAATGCTAAGAATCCCATGGTGCTTCCACCATTGGATTCCCAGAACCCTGAAAACCAGTTCTTTACCATCCAAGCAGAAGATTGGAAGAAATTTATCTGGTGAAATTGATCAGCCTCAAGTAAAGACCTAAACATATTGACATCAAGTGTTCCTTCTAGCTGGCTCAATGAGATCACCTACCAGTTAAGCCCACAGTCAACAAGCACTACCCATGTGTTCAAAGCTTTCAATATATTATTTATTCTCCTGTTCTTAATCATGAGTATGCAGCCAAGGAGAGTTCCCAGCATGGAGGATAAAGACCATAAATAACACAAAATAATACATGAAATTAAACTAACTTGGAGGAAACAAAAACTTGTAGGGAGAAGAAAATCTCTTACCAGTAAGGATAAGAGAAGATTTTGAATCTATGAAATAAGAACCTGATGCAATTAGGGAAAGGAGAAGGGGACAGGAGGAAGAACATTTAGATCAGCATGTCAGCTACAGGAATGTTGAAAGACAGTTCTCTGTAGGTTGGTTATGTTTCTACACATCGTTCCAAAAAAATACTCACTGTTCTGTATTCTAGACTTATCTATTAGAGGATATTTCAATAGCATAAAGCCTTAGAATATAAAAATAGTGCTTCCCCATGGAACAAAGGGCAGACATGCTTACTGTTAATAAAGATGCGGATCCCCTAATCTCAGGGTTCTCCTATAAGACAAACTACTATATGTATAGCTGCCATTTGCGTCCTTTGATGGAAGTGAATCTCGGAAAACCAACTGAGACAAGTGCTGATAGCTGATGACTACTTCTATATTGTGGAGAGTAATAAACTGTCCTTTGTCTCTGATTCAAGAGTCTCATGTCTTCTGCTAGCATCCGTGAAATTGCGTCAGGCTAACTTGTTAGCTTGCAAGTAGGGTAAAATCTCAGACCCTTTACAGTTCTCTACAGGGAACTCATTTTTTTTCTGCTTTGGTCTTCTTTAAAAGCCAAAAGAAGCCCATGCTGAGTTTAAAAGCAGCAAATACAGCATAGCTTTTAGATTGTTTTGTTTTGTGAAGCTGAGTAGCAAGTTGAAACCTAGCTGGAAAAGGAAAGGGAACTGTTGACTCTATTAGATGAGGCTCTCAGGAAAAGACAGGCATGGTTTATCACAGTCTAGCTTCAGCTTTCCTGAGTTTTCAGGAACCTTAGTAAAATAGTGGGCAAAGTCATGAATGAATCCTGGGAAACACAGGGCTTACCAGTATTGGCATATCTGGTGGGAGAGTGAATCAAGTATTATGGAGGCATTTTCTAAATCTTTCTGTATTTGATGCATTTCATAATGGAAAAATCAGATAAAGATTGTAGCTCCAACATCCTCAGGTTTCTCTTCAGATAATGGTCTGGCAAACTCATAGCGAAGTGGTGCTTATGACCTGATAATTGTCTTGTTCTAACATAAACACCTCAATTCCAGGAAGAAAGAGAGGTAGTTAAGTATGTGAGGAGCTATGTGTCTTAAAGTTTATTTTCAAGATCTCACTCATGATACATTAAAATATCTTATCCAAAAATAATATGGTTTGGATACAAAAGATGAAAATACAGTTATTGGGTATGATATATAGAACAAAAGAAAGCTAAAGAAAGGACAGTGAACCTCTCTAAATTAATAACTTTGGGGAAGAGAATGTACCTGGGTAGAGCCCAGTATCAACAGATTTTCTGCAATTTTCCTTGGTGCCCTAAGTTTGAGGACATAACTTTCAGTTCTTCAAAATACTTACCTTTACGCTTTGTTACCACAAAAGATGAAAAACACTTTATGAAGCAGATCAAAGTAGGACATGATTTCAAAGCTGTTCCTCATCTAGACATTATCAATTACAAAGATAAATTTAGAGCATTTTAAAAACTTTCTCTATAGCAATATTCTAAAATGATATTCCTACCTAGTAGTGATAATGTATTCTAAATAGGTATTAAAACTTTTGGATAAATACATTATTCTGCATTTATAACCTTTTTGCACTAACACAATTCACTAATATTAAGCCATAAAGTGTATTCTAGAATTCCAAGGAAAGAATTTTAATGCTCATTTTGTAATGTCATTCCATTTTAATGGTTTCTTTAGTGCCAACTTCTTAATATGACTCCAGGACATAATTATTAAGTTTGTTCTACCCATTTAGTAGGAGAGAAGATAGTTGGATTACTCTTAACAAAGCATGCTGGGAAGTCATTCATTCATTGATTCAGCACATTGATTGACCATTTGTAATTGTTAAGCACTGAGATAAGTGCCATAGGGAAATAACAATAAATGGTAAAATGAGGCTAGCATCAAACAGCTCACCATCTAGTGGAATGAAATATTCACAAATGACAAAAGTGTAATGAGTGCCATTAGAGAAATACAGATAAAGGAAGTCCTGTGACAATAGAGAGCACTTATATCCTTTCTGTTGAGTCGTCTGTACCAGGAAGATACTTTGGCACTTAGTAGGTGTTATCTGAAAAATAAGCAAATATGTAGCAATTGATGTGGGCTTGAAAGATGTAATAATGATATGTGCAAGAGATGATAAAGAAAGCACATTTGTAAAAAAATCAGAATTACATCTGTAGGTCTTGTTTCACAAATTCAGTTCTTTTCCGGCTTCTGATAAATGTCAGCGTGGTTCCAAACCTCCTTCTTCACATTTTCTTGTTATTGTAGCTCAGGAAATCATCAGTGGGCCTAAGGATATTGCAGGCAGAGGAGGAAATACACTGAATCATGGTTTATCCATCCAATGAGTGTTGTTACTTTCAAAGGAATCACTTTGAAAGTCACTCTCTTTCAAAGGAATCACTTATGCTACCATTGTTCAATATGCGCTTGAAACTCTTCTTTGTAAATTACCTTCAGAAATCTGCATCCTTTGCTTTTAAACATCTTCATCATCCTCAGTATTCAACAGAGGATCAGAAATCAAAATGGTCTCGGACTTCTCAACAAGCAAAAAAATGGAAACTAAATGACGGTAGAGCAAAGCCTGTGAAATTCTGAAGGAAATCTATTTTGGTTCATATTTATTGTCTATAGCATAGATTTCTGAATCTTTTTAATCTTTTACAAATATTATGTGTTAGTATTTGGGGAAAACAAAAAATGAGGAAAAAATTCCCGTCTTCCTCCTCCCCAAGTCACTATTAGTGTGAGAGAAAATGCCCTTTTCTGTTGTTGTTGCTGCTTTTTTTTTTTTTTTTGAGATAGAATTGACATGTAACATTGTGTAAGTTTAAGTCTTACAATGTGTTCTTTTGATATCTTTATATATTGCAACATGATTACCACTGTGGCATCAGCTAACACCTTTATCACATCACATAATTATCATTTCTGTGGTGGGACCAATTAAGATCCAGTCTCTTAGCAACTTTAAAGTTTATAATATAGTAGTATTGACCATAATCATTATGCTGTGCATTAGATAACTGGGACTTATTTATCTACTCATTGCAAGTTGGTACACTTAACAGTATCTCCCCAATTCTCCCACCCCCTGGCCCCTAGTAACCACCATTCCACTCTGTTTTAATGAGTTTGACTTTTTTAGATTTCACATGTAAGTGATATCATAAAGTATTTCTTTCTCATTCTGATGTCACTTAGCATAATGCGCTCAAGATCCATCCATGTTGTCACAAAAGCCAGGATTTTCTTCTTTCTCATGACTGAAATATATATATCCTACATCTTCTTTATCCATTCATCCATTGACATTTAAGTTGTTTCCATATCTTGGCTATTGTGAATATGCTACAAGGAACATGGGAGTACAGATATTTCCTCAAGATCCTACTTTCATTTCCTGTGACTATAAGCCCAGAGTGGAATTGATGGATCAGATGTAGTCCTATATTTAATTTTCTGAGAAACAACCATACTGTTTTTTCATAGTGGCTGCACCAGTTCATATTCCCAGCAACAGTGCACAACGCTAACCTTTTCACCACACCCTCACTACCACCTAATACCTCTTATCATCTTGGTGATAGCCATTCTAACAGGTGTGAGGCAATAGCTCATGGTGGGTTTGATTTGCATTTCTCTGATGATTAATGATGTTGAGTATCTTTTTATGTACCTGTTGGCCATTTGGATGTGTTCTTTAGAAAAATGTCTGTTTAGTTCCTCTGCCCATTTTTTAAAAATAGGATTATTGATTTTGGTTATCAAGCTCTCAGTTCTTTATGCATCTTGAACATTAATGCTTTATCTGATAGACGGTTTGCAAATATTGTCTCTCATTCCATGGGTTGCCTATTTTATTTTTTGATTGTTTCTTTTGCTACGGAAGCTTTTTAGTTTGATATGGTCACATTTGTTGATTTATGCCTTTGTTGCTTGTGCTTTTGGTGTTACATGTAAAAATTTATTGCTAAGACCAAGGTCAAAGAGCCTCTTCTCTGTGTTTTCTTCTAGGAGTTTTATGATATTAGGTCTTATAATCCATTCTGAGTTAATCTTTGTGAGTGATGTAAGAGAGGGGTTCAGTTGCATTTCTCTGCATGTAGTTGTCCAGTTTTCCCAGCACCATTTGCAGAAGAGACTATTCTCTATCCATTAAGTGTTCTTGGCTCCCTTGTCAAGTATCAGTTGACAAATATTTCTGTATTCTGTTCCATTGGTCTGTGTATCTATTTTTTATGCTAGTACCATACTGTTTTAATGAATAAAGCTTTGTAGTATAGTTTGAAGCCAGGAAGTATAATGCCTCTGGTTTTCTTTTTTTTTCCCCTCATGATGACCTTGACTATTCGGGGTGTTTTGTGGTTCCATTCAAATTTTAGGATTGTTTTTTCTGTGAATAATGCCATTGGAATTCTCATAGGGATTATGTTGAATCCATAGATAGCATTGGGTAGTATGGACATGTAACAGTATTCTTCAAATTCATAAACATGGGATATCTATTTTTCATGTCACCTTTCTTTTCTTCCATCAGGTCTTGTAGCTTTTATTGTATTGATCTTTTACTTCCTTGGTTAAATATATTCTTAAATGTTTACTGTTTTGATGCTATCGTAAATGAGACAGTTTTCTCTTTTTCAGATGCTTGTCATTGTACAGAAATGCAACTGATTTCTGTATGTTGATTTTATACCATTCAACTTCACTGAATTTGTTAAGTTTCAACAGGTTTTTTTGGTTGGGTCTGTAGCATCTTCTATATAGATCATTTTATCTGCTACAGTAAAAATTGAAAGCTTTTTCTCTAAGATCACGAACAAGACAAGAGTGTTTATTCTGACCACTCAGCATAATAGAGTTCTAGCTAGAGCATTAGACAAGACAAAGAGAATGAAAAACTTACTGACTCTACTGTTTCTACAACCCATACCAAGGTCTGCCTGCCTATTACTGGATATACAGGTGGACAAGATTCCTCCTGGGTCCTTGGGAGTATGGTGCTGCATCCCACAACTCCCAGAAATGTGCTTTATTTGTCTTGCAAAAAAGTCTGGATTTTATATTGAGATCCTTGGTGAGCTACAGAAGAATTTTTAAGTGGGAGGGTAGTATGATCAATTAGCACTTTAGAATTTAGAACACACCAGAGTCTGTTGGCTTTGGAGAGGGCTGGAAAGAGGCAACTTGAGAGGCAAAGGAAAAGCTGAGAAGCTGTTTCTGAAATTAGAGAGGATGGCCATGAAGTTGGAGTCAATCAGAAAGGGGAAAAAGTAAGTGAACAGGAAAGATTCTGAATAATACAATTGGTGGGATCTGACACCAGGTCTGGACTAGAGGAATGAGAATGAATGGTGGTAGCAAACTCAGAAAGATAAAAGATACAGGAAAAGGTTTCCATATGTTGAGCTTCAATAAGATATCTCAGTGTTTCAGTAAAAGGTAGTTGCCATTTTCAATGAGATAACGATGGAGATTATGGTTGTTTCCAACCAAAGAATAACTCTATTCCAAATATCCTATCATTATATACTATTGTACCCAAAACTCTTCCAATTTTTTTATGTTCTTATTTTGCTGTTCCTATCCTTAGATTTGTTCAGGTAATTATCAGAATTTCAAATTGTATCACAAAGCTTTTCATAATGTTTAAGAATGAAAAAAGGATAAGATAAATTAATGTAGAATGAAAACAAAAAGATTTTTCCTTAAGAATTTCAATACTCCCAGCCAAATACTATTCACAAAATAGTATTCTAGAATATATGAGTAAAATAAATTATGCAGTGACTTCTTAGGCTGAGCAACCTATATTGTGTCCCCATTTTTATTTCACAAAGAACAATTTTGGTTTCCATAGCTAAGTAATTGAAATGGTGGTCACAATACTATTATCAATTTAATAAATGCTTAGCCTACTTGTCACTCCAAATATTTCAAACTGAAAATAGCTTTCTGGCCAAATGAGAATATATGTAACTTTTAGAAAAATGATTATGCAGGGATGTTTTCTCATGGCATTAATGTATCATATTTCTAACCTGCATAATGTACAAATATAAATTTTTCTGATATTATTACTGACTTCAAGTTTTATAACCATCCTGGATTTCCAACTGCCTCTGATATTCAGTGTCTCTTTTGCCTTCATCAAGTCAGGCTCCAGAAAGAACTGTTGGCTCACAAAAGACTAAGTCTACAGACCATCCTCAAGCTTAGGAACCATAGATTTTCTAGAAGGCAGTGATGAGAGAGCTGGGGACAAGTATGTGAACTTATAAAAATGATTAATGCATTTTTTACCAAGAAATTATAAATGAAACCATCCATGTCAATGTGGTGAGGAAAAGACATTATTTTTTAAATAAATGGTATGGTAAACACTAGCCGATCAGGGAAAAAAAAAAAAATCTACCTCACATCTTTCTCCAAAATAATTTCCAGGTAGATCAAAACTATCACTGAGTTTAAAGAACATATGGATGGACATTTTTATATACGGGAAAAAGGAAATGCTGTCTTACCATGAGCTATGACTCCAAATATTTCCAAAAGGAAATATCATTGAACTTCTCCAAAGTTTTTTAAACCAAATAAAAACTTGAAAAGAATCATCCCAAACAAAGTCAAAAGACAAATCTGTGTATTTGCCTCAATATATCTGATAAAGGATTATTCCTAACATAAAAATGATTTCAGTAATAGGTGGACACGGGGGCACCTGGGTGGCTCAGTTGTTAAGCATCTGCCTTCCGCTCAGGTCATGATCCCAGGGTCCTGGGATTGAGCCCCGCATCAGGTTCCCTGCTCAGGGGGAAGCCTGCTTGTTCCTCTCCCATTCCCCCTGCTTGTGTTCCCTCTCTTGCTGTCTCTCTCTCTGTGTCAAATAAATAAATAAAATCTTAAAAAAAAAAAAAATAGGTGGACTGAAAAGTAAAAAAAAAAAAAAAAAAAAAACCCAAAACTGCCAAGACCCCAGCAGTCCAAAGAATAAGAAATGCAAATGATTCATAAATACATGAAATTATAGAAATGCAACTTCAAACATGAGGATGCTACTTTTTACATATCACATTGGTGAATATTTTTACAAAACATTGAAAATATCCTGAAGGAGCTGCGGAATGGGCCAGGAGGCTGCCCACATTCCTGGGCCCGTGCTACTGCCAGCTAGCCAAACTTGGGTTCCCCCGGCAGGCATGTGGGGTGCCCTAGCCACTGTGGGGCTGGTGGGGGCCACGGCCTGGCGGCTGATGCTGGACCGGGTGCCCCACATCAAAGGCAAGTTTAAGAAGAACGATTAAACTGACCCTGCTCGGCCCCCTGTGGTGTCTGGTGGTACTGCCTCCTTCCATCTCGGCTCCTACGGGTGCCGACAGCCCACCACTCTCTCCGGACGCCTCTCAAGGAAATCCACAGCATGACATAGGACTTGGCTATGTTTCTGGAAATAGCTTTCACGTTTGAATGCACACAGGATCAAACCTTGCTCTGAAACCTGCTCCACCTGGACATGGTCATGCTAGGGACTTGGTTACCTTGATTGCCGCCCTGGTGGCTTGAGGGCCCCAGGGGTCCTTTCAGCTCCAAAATTTTACAACTCTAGGAGTTTCTTAATGGCTGGCAGAAATTATTTAAGATGTTTAATGGATAATGCCTACACAGTGTATTTATCTATTGCTACCTTAAGAAGTTCCCCAACAACTTAGTGGCAAAACAATAAACATCCATTATCTCCTGGTTTCTGTGGGTACGAATTTGGGAGTAACTGAATTGGGCAGCCCTGGCTCATGACCATTCAGTCACGCTGTCAGCCCAGGCTGCCTTGTCTGAAGGCTAGACCAGGGTGGGAGGAGCTAGTTCGTGCTGGCACCCTGGTCGGCGGGGAGCGGGGCCGGGGAGCTCTTGGCTGGAGGCCTCCGTGCCTTACTGTGTGCGCCTCTCTGTGGGGCGGCTGGAGCCACTTTGCGTCTCTGGAGATGGGAGCCACGTGTCTGTTATGACCCTCCCCCGGAAGTCTGACACCATGGCTTCCTCCACATTCTATCCAATAGAAGCACCTCTCCCACACCCATCCCACACTCAGGGGGAGGAGAATTAGACTCTGTTTTGAAAGGAGGAATATCAGAACGTGTAAACATGTGAAACCATCACATGAAGTATACAAAAATGCGCAAGTACGCAAGGATCTATGGCGCACAGTTCCCTCCCTGCTGCCTCTGCCCAGTTCTTAAAAATTCTAGAAACAGTCTGCGTATATAAGCCTAGTTATGGAAACACCTGTTGTGTTAGTCTTCCATAACAAACCACAGGCTGGGTGGCTAACACAACGGAAATAAATGACGACACTTCAAATTTATGCTACAAAAAATGGTTACTATCAAGAAGAGAAAGAAAGGTGTGTGTTGTAGCCATTTCTTAATGAAGAATTAAAAATACCTACACCTCATTCCCGGGGGCCTTCCAAGAGAAAGCCAGAAGCCAGTCTCAGAGTCTTGGAACTATCTTAGGAAGGAAGAGGCTGCCTCAGGCTGGGAAAGACAGTGGGGCACCTGAAGGAAGGAGAGGAATGGGAAGGGCCTTCCAAATGTCCATTGTAGGCAACAGCCTGGGGAAAAAATGAATAACTACTTTGTACCTCTTTGTCCTGTCGTCTGTATGTATTAATGGGTGGTAACAGTGTTGTCTTTATCTTCCTGGCACTGAGATGTACCTGAGTATTTTTTTCAGATGTTGCAGGATACACTAAAAAGGTCTGTCCATCAAAAGATTGAGATTGTGCACTGAACTGTTTACATCCTAAGGAACAGGATAGGGAAGAATAGGGTTTCTTTTTCCTACATTCACTTTTTTTTTTCAAATTTTTAAGAATTAAAGCATAAATAAATCATTGGGAAAGATTTTGCCAGTCTTTTTTTTTTTTTAATTCTACTTTTCCTTAGGGAAAATCCTCTCAGAAAGATAGATTTGGCTTTGACTATTTATTTTTGTCCATCTTTAATAAAAGGGTATGTAGCAATCAATATATAAAGTACATGCCAGGGGCACCTGGGTGGCACAGTCAGTTAAGCTTCTGACGCTTGGTTTCGGCTCAGGTCGTGATCTCAGGGTCCTGAGATGGAGCCCTGTGTCAGCCTCTGCCCTCAGCATGGAGTCTGCTCAAGTTTCTCTCACCCTCTCTCTTGGCCCCTCCCCTACTCCCTACCCCACATGCTCGCTCACTCTCTCAAATAAATCTTTAAAAAGAATTATATAAACTACATGCTATGTAGATAGCAATCTGTTCAGTAGCATGAAGGAAAAAAGATGTTGGACTTAGATTTGGGGAGATGAGACTATGCACATGGCAAATGAATGATATAGTCTCAAATCACTGTTGTACACCTGAAACTAATTACCATGGTGTGTCAACTAGACTCAGAAAAAGTAAAGTGGTGAATGATGATGAGGCAGAAGTTATATGTCTGCAAATAATAAGCTGTATGAAATCAGCCATGAAATGAGGGGATTACTACAGTCAGAAATCAGAAGAACCAGGGGAAAGAGGATCAGGTCACTCATTCACCCAACAGCCCATTAGTGACCTTTTAGGGTGTGGCATCAGCCATGTGTTTAAAAACTGTGAGAGACTCAAAGATTTATGAGAAAATAGTAGAAAGAAGAGAATCTAAATGGGAGGCATGTGAAGAACCTAAAGTTCTTCACTTTGGTCATAGAACTTTAACATACTAGCAGAAATCTGTTCAGTCGGTCCCTTCACTTTACATGTGTATATAAATGAGGCCTGGAGAGATTCAAATAACCAGCTGGAGGTCCTCAACCAGTTTGTTCTAGGGTAAAGGCTAGAATCCAGATCTCTGGACTTACTACCATTCATGAGGATAACATCAAGTTACGGTCTTGGTTGGCTTTGTCTCTCAACAAAAGTAATGTTTAAATATGTGTCCTTTTTCTGGAACTGATAATAGTGTTTGAGGTCATATCCATAAAAGCATATATGATCATTCTAAGCTTTCTTAGAACCAAATTTACTGAGAATGTAACTAAATTTCAGCAAGAGCCAGCCACCAAGAAAGTGACTCAGGCACCCATCAGACTATTTATCCCAATAATATTTGGATGTTCTGGAGAGTCTCCATTATGACCAGTGCCTAGTCGTGCTTTTGCTGAGGTTTTTCGCCACAAATATGCAAAGATTCTCAAGGTGAGAGTAAGCATTTGAGATAAGCCATTTTTAGCTGTTCAGGCAATTTTTCAGGCAGATTAAAATTGAATCCCTGTCACTGGTTTTAATGACATAGATTTAGCATCTTTCAGAAACTCTTTTACTGAAGCATTTGAAAATTGGTGACATTATCAAATCATATTTCCATCTCATACTCAAAACCTTTTGAACGTTTAGAGAGATGCTTCATTTTCATAGACTTAAATGGCTTACCATATAATACATATGGAAAAGATTGCTTTCAATTATCTTTCTCAGGGTTCAGAAATAATTGTGAAAAAATGACCTGCTTGTCAAATATTAAAAGGTGATGTTCTTCATAATTATCATGCTCTGAAGCATACCGTCATACTGTTCAAATTACTATTTAATAGTTTTATCAGTCAGGGTCTAATCCAGAGATAGAAACCACAGAGTAATTTGAAGAGACAACGTTTAATATAGAGTCTTAACTATAAAGAATTATAAAGAATTATTAACTATAACAGGAGATTGAAGAAATCAGAAGACTGACTAGAAAAGAGTAAAGAGAAAGAAAAGTTTACTAGAGCAACTACCGCCCCTTGGGTTGACATACAGAATCCAAGGGAAAGACAGATCTGGAAGAGGTCCCCACCAGAGATCCAGACTTCATTGCCAAGAACATAGTCAAGGTTCACTGGATGGCAGAGAAGTCCCCTGGGGCCATTTTCTTTTCTTTTCTTTTCTTTTCTTTTTGAGATTTATTTACTTGAGAGAGAGAGCACGAGTGGGGAGAGGGAGAAGCAGGCCCCCCGCCGAGCAGGGAGCCTCACACGGGGCTGGATCCCAGAACCCCAGGACCATGACCCGAGCTGAAGGCAGACACGTAACCAACTGAGCCATCCAGGTGCCCCTGGGGCTATTTTCTGAGGGCATGTGGGGAAAGCCATTCACAGGGAATTGCCAAGCTGGTAGTGCTCTGCTGTAAAGCCTCCCAGGGAGATGCTAAGGGAAGATGTCCACAGGAAACTTCCATGTGCTGCTGGCCATCGGCTGCTGCCAGAGCCTGGAGCTGTAGTAATGTCTCTACTCCAGGAACCTGCTTCGAGGAGGAGCACCCTGCTGCCAGGAAAAGAAAAATTTCTTTCTTCTCCACTGTTCCTCTGGGACTCTCTTCTGACGAAGCTTGACATCCTGTCAACTGGCAAGGGAGAAATATTGTTACAGAGTGGAAAATGAAGGGTAAAATTTAGAGTGAGAGGCAATCGATTACTCGCACAATTGTTCAGGAAAGTTCTAAGAAATGGTTCTATTTGTTATATCTGTCATTTTCAATTTTATTTGTTAAAAATCATAAACTCCTATGGGCAAAAAAAATTGTCTTAATAACATCAAACCCTCAGCTGGTCAGGGTTGCTACCATGTCATGTACCAAAAACCTTTTAATGTAGAAGAGAAGAAAGAACAGATGAGTGTGTTCCGCTGATAGTTAATTGTTGTGTGTGGACTTGGGAGTAGATCTCTCTCTTTCCTCTCCTGTGTCCCAGTGGAGGAATTTTCCTGGCCTCTCTCCACTGCTTCATCTGGCCTAGATAAGGAGAGTGATATATCTGATTAGTCAGCTTGAAAGACCAAATGGAAACATTTGGCCCAGAAGCTTCCATCTACACTTTAGAAGCCAGCCTTCCTTCGGGACACATGTGTTTTTCATCATCATCATATAATACATTCAGAAGGATGGCTCTGCCCCGGAGGGGGGTCTACCCAATGTCCACATGTGCCAGCAACTCAGGCACACCTGTGTCTATCTCAGGGGCAAAGGGTGCTAGCTGTCATGTAACTAAGTTGCATTCTTCAATTCGGTTTTCATCAGTGATAAACAATTTCAACCGCTTCCTTATTCTCGTGTGTCCCCTTCTCAGTTGGTTCTGAATTGAGGTGGTAAAAGACAGATGTGGTATTTAGTAATCCCTCTAAGACTCTAAAATTAATCAAATAACTTCTTAAAGAGAAGAATGGGCCTCTGAATTTCCAGTCTAAGCCTGTGACTCTCCTTCTGCAGAAGGCTCTATATCACTTACCCAAATTTCAGCCCTCCTTGACAGGATAGTAAAGTGTGTGTGTTTTGCCCTACAGGATCCTGAAGCCCCCTTTCCATTTTCTTTCCCCTCCACAGATTGCCCCATTCCATCTTAAGGCACTACACAGAGAAATATACACACATACAGGTACCTTTTTAAAAAACCTGACTCTCTTGGGCGCCTGGGTGGCTCAGTTGGTTAAGCGACTGCCTTCGGCTCAGGTCATGATCCTGGAGTCCCTGGATCGAGTCCCGCATCGGGCTCCCTGCTCAGCAGGGAGTCTGCTTCTCCCTCTCCCACTCCCCGTTTGTGTTCCCTCTCTCGCTGTGTCTTTCTCTGTCAAATAAATAAATAAAATCTTTAAAAAAAAAAAAAAACCTGACTCTCAGAAGATCTGCTATCAGTGATTATCACCTCAGTTAGGTTAAAGGCTTGTCTTATCTCTACCGGGACTGATAGGATTTTGAATCTGAGTTCTAATATTCAAACATAAAGCTGTTAGTAGAATATCCAGTATCAGGCAGCTGACAGGGTCAGGTGGATTCTTTCTGGTGTACCTGAAACTGTAGCCACAGATAGCTCCTAAATTGCCTAGCCAACTTAATCAGAATTGGTCTGTGTGATCATAGCCCTGCTTTCAGAGGCTCTGAGATTGAATGCCTCTGTCAACATTTGTTCAGATTTCAGAACACTCTTCCCTGAAATTTGACAACCCCCCAAAAAATATGCAAGGCCTCAAAAATGAACCAGATACAATTTTTGTCCTTGAGAGTTTACAGTTGAAAAGTCAAAATAAGTCCCGTCCATACAAAAATGTTTTAAGATTATTTATTTGAGAGAGAACGCACATGCGCACAAGTGGGGAAAGGAGCAGGGAGAGAAGGAGAGGGAGAATTTGAAGCAGACTCCCTGCTGAGCACAGAGCCCTTGTGGGGCAGGGCTCAATCTCAGGACCCTGAGGTCATGACCTGAGCCGAAACCAAGAGTCAGGTGCTCAATCGACTGAGCCACCAGGCACCCCATCCATGCAAAATTCTGTTAGGTAGAGTGTGGCAAGCTCATGGCAGAGTTATATAACAAAGAACATGGGGATTCACAAAAAGAGAAAGCATATTTGTAAAAGGCGAAAGATTATGCGTTTTGAAGAGAAACCGGAGTATTAGAGAAAGCATATTTGCTTGGAGTCATCAGAAAAAGCTTCACAGCCAAGTTAGCACCTGAGAAGGCTTTTTTTCCTTTTTTGAGTCTACCTGAAACATAGTGTTACATTAGTTTCAAGTGTACAACGTGGTAATTTGACAAGTTTATACATTATGCTCTGTTCACAAGTGTAGCCACGATCTGTCCTATTACATTGCTATTACAATATCATTGACTGTATTCCTTATGCTCTGCCTTTGATTCCTGTGACTTCTTTCATTACTGGAGGCGTTTATGTCCCTCTTCCCTTCACCCATTTTGCCCATCCCCCAATCCCACTCCCCTCTGGCAACCATCAGTTCTCTGTAGAAGTCTGATTCTGCTTTTTGTTTTTGTTTTTGTTTTAAATTCCACATATGGATGGAATAGTATAGTCTTTGTCTTTCTCTGACTTATTTCACTTAGCATAATACCTTCTAGGTCCATGGATGTTGTCTCAGAAGGTATGATCTTATCCTTTTTTCGTGGCTGCTTAATAGTCCATTGTATATATGTCCACTTCTTCCTTATCCATTCATCTATTGGGGACACTTGGGTTGCTTCCATATCTTGGCTATTGTAAATAATGCTGCAATAAACGTAAGGGTGCATATATCATTTCAAATTAGTGTTTTTGTATTCCAGTAGTGGAATTATTGGATCATATGGTACTTCTATTTTTAACTTTTTGAGGAACCTCCATACTGTTTTCCACAGCAGCTGTACCAATTCACTATTCTCACCAGTAGTGCATGAGGATTCCTTCTCCACATCCTTGCCAACACTCCTTATTTGTTATTTTGATTTTAGCCATTCTAACCGGTGTAAAATATCCCATTATGGTTTTGATTTGCAGTTCCCTGATGATGAGTAATGTTGAACATCTTTTCATTTGTCTGTAGGCCATCTAGATATCTTTTGGAAAAATGTCTATCTAGGTCCTCTGTCCATTTTTTAATCAGATTGTTTTTTGGTGTTGAATTGTATAAGTTCTTTATATTTTTTGGATATTAACCCCTTATAGGATATATCATTTGAAAATATCTTCTTCCATGGTTGTCTTTTTGTTTTGTTGATAGTTTCCTGTGCTGTACAAATTTTTTTTTATTCTGATGTAGTCCCAATAGTTCATTTTTGCTTTTGTTTCTCTTGCCTCAGGAGACATATATAGAACAATGTTGTCACAAGGGATATCAGAGATATTACTGCCTATGCTCTCTTCTAGGAATTTTTTATTGTTTCAGGTCTCAAATTTAGTTCTTTTAGTTTATTTTTGTGTATGATATTAGAAAGTGGTCCAATTTCATTCTTTTACATTAAGCTGTCCAGTTTTCTCAGCACCATTGTTGAAGAGACTGTCTTTTCCCATTGTATATGCTTGCCTCTTTTGTGATAGATTAATTGACCGTATAATTGTGAGTTTCTTTCTGGAGTCTCTCTTCTGTTCCATTGATTGTGTCTGTTTTTGTGCCAGTACCATACTCTTTGGATTACTACAGATTTGTAGTATATCTTGAAATCTTGCATTGTGATACCTGCAGCTTTGTTCTTTTTCAAGATTGCTTTGACTATTTGAGGTCTTCTATGGTTCTATACAAATTTTAGGATTATTTGTTCTAGTCATGTGAAAAACACTATTGGTATTTTGATAGGGATTGCACTGAATCTGTAGATTGCTTAGGGTATGATGGACATTTTAACAATATTAATTCTTTCACTCCATGAGCATGAAATATCTTTTCATTTGTTTGTGTCCTCTTCAATTTCTTTCATCAGTGTTTTATAGTTTTTGGAGTACAGGTCTTTCACCTCTTTGGTTAAGTTTATTCCTAGGTATTTTTTTTTTCTTTTTGCTGTAATTATAAATGGGATTTTTTTTTTAATTTGTCTTTCTACTACTTCATTATTAGTATATAGAAATGCTACCAGTGTGGGATAGTAATTTGTATCCTGTCAGTTTACTGAATTTGTTTATTCTAGTAGTTTTTTGGTGGAGTCTTGAAGGTTTTCTATGTATAGTACCATATTGTTTGTGAATAGTGACAGTTTAATTTCTTTTTATCAATATGGCTGCCTCTTATTTCTTGTTCTTGTCAGATTGCTGTGGCTAGGACTTCCAGTACTATGTTGAGTGAAAGTGGTAAGAGTGGATATCCTTGTCTTGTTCCTGATCTTAGGGGGGAAAGCTCTCAGTTTTTCACCATTGACAATGATGTTAACTGTGAGCTTTTTATATCTGGCCTTTATTATGTTGAGGTATGTTCCCTCTAATCCTACTTTGTTGAGGTTTTTACTCTCAACAAATACAACTTGTAGTATTTTGTCAAATGTTTTTTCTGCATCTGTTGAGATAATCATGTGATTTTTATCCTTCATTTTGTTAATGTGGTGTATAATGTTGATTGATTTGGAAATATTGAACCCATATTACATCCCTGGAATAAATTCCACCTGATTGTGGTGAAAGATCTTTTTAATGTATTGTTATATGCAGTTTGCTAATAATCTGTTGGGGATTTTCACATCTATGTTTATCAGGGATATTAGCCTATAGTTGTGGGTGTGTGTGTGTGTGTGTGTGTGTGTGTGTGTGTGTGTGTGATTTGGTTTTGGTATCAGGGTCAGCCTGGCCTCAAAAAATGAATTTGGAAGCTTCCCTCCACTTCTATATTTTGTAATAATTTGAGGAGAATAGGTGTTAACTTTTTTTTAAATGCCTGATAGTGGGCTTTTATTTTTTGGTAGTTTTTTGATTACTGATTCAATTTCCTTACTTGCATTGGTCTGTTCAGATTTTCTATTCTTCCTGCTTCAGTTTTGGAGGATTGTATGCTTCTAAGAGTTTATCTATTTCTAGGTTGTCTAGTTTGTTGGCATATAATTTTTCATAGTATTTTCTTAAAATCCTTTGCATTTCTGTGGTGTCAGTTGTTAATTCTCCTCTCCCATTTCTGATTTTATTTGGGTCCTTTCTCTTTTCTTCTTTCTGGAGTTAGGCCTATATAACTATATACTTTCCTCTTAGAAATGCTTTTACTGTGTCCCGAAGATTTTAGAGTATTGTGTTTTCATTTTCATTTGTTTGCATGTATTTTTTTTAATTTCTTCTTTGATTTGCTACACTGACCCATTCATTGCTTAGTATCATGTTGTTTAGTCTCCATGTGTTTGTGTTTCCTCCAGTGTTTTTCTTATGATTTATTTTTAGTTTCATAGGGTTGTGATCAGGAAAGATGCATGGTATGATTTCGATCTTCTTAAATTTGTTGAGGCTTATTTTATGGTCTAATTTTTTTAAGATTGTTGTCAAATTTGAGATGACATAGCATCTTTTATATATAAGATTTTAGGACATGTCAGTAACAACTCTTAAAATACTCTGAATTAGTGACACCCCACCAACTTACCATTAACCTGCAATAGCTTATTATGAATCTCGTGATATATCAGTGAATGTTAAGTATTTCATTTCATATCAGCAGGAAATTTAAATTTTTTTTCAATGTGTTTATGTAATTCACTTTTCTATCATTTTTCTGACAAAGGTATATAATGTCTCTAACCATAAGTATTTTTCTTTTTTTCTACCTTTCTCTCTTTGAAACTTAAGGCTCACATTTAGTTTCCTTGTAGATCTTCTCAAATTTTCTCTCAAAGAAGGCAAAAATCTTAGCATGTATTTCCCTTGCTCTGCTTCTGTTGCAATCATAATGGAGAAAAGGGGGAAAGTACTTGGAAAAAGGCTTCTAGGAAAACAATCCAATAGTTACCCATTACAATAGCAGAGAAGGAGAAGAACTAGGATCAAGCAAAACTAAGACCAGTAGGTTAAAATAATAATAATATTATTATTATATAAAAATCAAAAATGTAGTAAGAACTTGACCCAGAGAGGTGGCAATGGAAACATAAAGAATATTGAGATTTGTAGCTGAAGTGAACTTAACATCAATTTCTACATTCTGCATATAAGCACGATATATTCACACCTATATCAGATTTCCTTTCCTTATATGAAAACAGTAAGAAAAACATGAATGAACTAGAGAAAAAAAACTGGTGAGAGTTGAGTTAAAATATGAGAAGAAGGATTTGACCAAGACATCTCCAACTTGTAGGATAACACTATTACCACCAGAGTTCTAGGCAACTATAAGCCATTGAAACAGAATTACATTACGGTGGTATATAACTCTGAAAGAAAGAACTGAACTACACACAGCTTCATGGAAAGTGTAACAGTTCAGCTCAGAGTTGAACCCTGAGGAAATACTTTTATGATTAATTCTGCCTGGTATTAGGTCTAATTTTAATATTTTCTCAGTAATTTTTGAGGGACTTAATTGTTGATGACAAATGGCAGCAGTTGGAATAAAAGTAAATCAAAATCACAAAAGCAAAAGAGGTAAACAAAATATGTAAAATAGTCTCTGTAGAACAAGTGAGCATGCATGATCCAGGGATGATCAGTGAGATAAACACAGTCCACCCCAGAAAAGAATGTAATTAAATTAAGTTCTATTTCTTCCCTGCATTGGAGTCACTGTTTTGACCAACCTAGATAAAGATTCTAAAAATACTTCAGGATGAATACATATAAGCTAACAATTTTTAACCTAATTGCTCCATTATCACTATTAATCATTAGGGATCTTTCTTTCCTATATGGAAGTAATATGCATGGTATTTAGAATGTGGTTGGGGTTTCAAAAAGGAATTTAAAAGATTTTAAGCTTGAGCTCCCTCAAGTTCCACAATTTCAGGTCTTTAAAATCATATTTAGTGAGATTTATTCAACAACAACTTATTGAGCTCCTACTATGTGCCAAGAATTATGTTAATTGTGGAAATTTTTTAAAAAATGAATTCCTGCCCCCAAGGTCTTTCTGAGCTGAGTAGATGAAGACAGAAAAATATATGTAAATTTTGCAAGGGAAAAACACAGAATTCAAAGGATACAGTGGCAAACTTTACCGAATATCTAGTTCTGATTCAGGTACCATGGACAGATACAGGAACTTAGCCAATGAAGCCCTTCTCTATAAAACAGTTTTGCCCTACAGAAAAGGTGAATACTTTGCCCAAAGTCATAAAGCCACTAAGAAGCAGAACTTAGACCTCAAACTGGACCCATCTCTATATTTTAGTCTTTTGAAGCTCCTGTAACAAAATATATCGTAGGCTGGGTGGCTTAAGCAATAAGCATTTATTTTTCATAGTTCTTGAGGCTGAGAAGTCCAAGGTCAAGGCACTAACTGATTCCGTATCTGGAGAGAGTTTGCTTCCTGGTTCATAGACAGTTGCCATCTTGTTATATCCTAATACAACAGAAAGAGTAAGAGAGCTTTCTGGGATCCCTTTATAAAGACACTAATCCCATTCATGAGGGCCCCTCCCCATGATCTAATCACCTATTAAAGAGCCCACCTCCTAATACCAACACACTAGAAATTAGAATTACAACGTATGAATTTAGGTTGGACACAAACATTCAGTTTATAACATCCTATAAGTAAAGAAAAGGCAGTATATTTTGCCCCCAACCTCAAATCTGAGAACTCAAACCTAGCCCTCTCCAGGAATGCTCACCTTAAAGCTACTAAAGCATTGTTTATAATAACCAAGGTATGGAAGCAACCCATGTCCATCAATAGATAAATGGATAAAGAAGTTATATATTCATGATGAATTATCACTCAGCCATAAAAAAGAATGAGATCTGGCCATTCACCACAACATGGTTGGACCTAGAGAGTACCATGCTAAGTGAAGTAAGTCAGACAAAACGTTGGAAGGTGGAGAAACTATCCTCCAAACTGAGAAGGCACATTGAGACTGAAAGTTGAAGCAGGCAACTCCATCCAGTTTACACAGTTATATTCAGGGTGTCTTACCAACAGGGAGGATTGGGAAGATGATGATCCAGAGCTGCACAGCTACCTTCTGCAAAGTCTAGATCTTAGTCCACAAGTTTTATAGAGTGAAGGGATATGAAAGAGGGCATGGTGGTGAGGTCAAAGGCTCTGGCGATGATAACTGATAACACTAAACAGAACTTGTGCCCTCTGTGCATAGCAGGTGGGGGCACATGTTACCTCTACTACTCGTCTAAACACACTTCGGGAACAGCAGACCAAGCCTCCCTGCATTCCAGTCAGGGAATACATCGGCTTCCAGGGGGCCACATAGCGCAGAGGGCGGTCCTCCCACCCTTGTGAACAGAGTGGCCAGCCAAAAATGGAGTGAGTATTGTCAGCATGCTTATGCTGAAAGACAAATATCATATGACTTCATTTATATGTGGAATTTTAAAAACAAAACAAATGAACAAGCAAAAAACAGAAACAGACTCATAAACACAGAGAATAAATTGGTGGTTGCCAGAGGGGTGGGAGTATGAAGAGACAAGCAAAATGGGTGAAGGGAAATGGGAGATACAGGCTTCTGGTTACGGGATGAATAAATCCCAGAGATGAAAGGTGCAGAATAGGGAATACAGTCAGTGGTATAATAGCGTTTATGGTGACAGAGAGTAGCTACACTTGTGGGGAATATAGCATAACGTACAGACTTGTTCAACCACTCTATTGTACACCTGTAACTAAGGTAACATTGTGTCAATTATACTTCAATTAAAAAAAGCTGTTGATTGACAACTCCCTACACACACACACACACACACACACACGCACGCACGCACCACACCTGTGCACACACACCTCAAGTCAAAGCTATCTACCCAGTTTTTCTTCCTTTAATATTAATAAACAATCCCAAATCACAATTTAGGAAAAACAACTTCATTAAATTAAAAACCTGAACTACTTACTGTGTATGTAATAGATAATTATGGAAACAAAAGAGAACTTAAGGGGGGAAAAAAACCTTAAAAAGTCAGAGAAACTGAAGAAAACATTTTATCCATAAAACAAGTATAAGATACTAAGAAAAAGAACCAATTACAGAGGAAGGAAGAACTATTAAAGGTTAAAATGATTGCCTTATCTAGAAAAAAATCAATAAGAAAGACTGTAAAAGAGAGCTGAGGATCTCTCCCAAACACAGAGCAAGAAGATAAAGATATAGAAAATATGAGATAAGAGAAAATATCAGATGGTTTACCATTTGACTAATAATGGCCTTAGGAAAAGTAAATGGAGAAAATAGAATGGAAGAATGTAGGGTAAATATATGAATGTAATATATATACATATAAAAAATCATAGAAGACACTTTTCTGGCCACAGAGAAGACCCACAGAGTGCCAAGATCCATAAATAATAATTTTTGTAAAGTCTACATGCATCTTTGTGAATGTCATACTTACAAAGATAGAAGATGATAGAAGCTTTTAGAAGAAAGAAATCAAAGAATGAGAATGCCATTGTCATTGTTGTCTTAAAAACAAGGCTTTGTACTATACTAAAAGCTTGACCATCCCTTTTTGGTGAGCAGAAAAGACAATGTCATTGTAAACTAAGAAATGATGTTGTTGTTTATTTTATATGGATAAAAGCAGAAGAGTCTGTTTCTTGATGGGCTCTCTATGATTCCTTTGGGCCCCTCAGACTGGCACCTGGCAAACCAACTTTCAGAGAAGTGGGAGTTCCGCATATTTATAAGAACAGCCTCCTGCTTTTATACCCAGGTCGTCTTTATAACTTCTGCTATTAATAAGTCCAACCAGAGATAATAAGAAACAGTTATAACTTTAGACACAACTAGTCATAGACATCCTCAGGCATATCAGTCAGCCCTCTGGATGGAAGCGTCTCAGAAATTAGTCTACACAGCTGAATCCTTATGACAACTCTCTGAAGTAACAGTGATGCATTCTGAGGGGACAAAATGACTTTATAGGAAGCAAGTGTGAAATGAATGAATTTTCAGGCAAGCAAGGACTTAGAAAATTTAGTTTTTTGCACTACCTCAAATTATTTGTAAGTATATTTAATTAAATGGCAATTGTTTAAGCTATCTGGATTCACACAGTGGGTCCAGGATGGAGAGGGATGTGGAGAGAAACTCTTGCTTTTCATCTTTAGTAATATGTATCATTTAACTTGATACCATGTATATATCTTATTTTGATTTTTTGACAATTTAAATTAAGAAAGAAATCACCAAGTGTAACACTATCATTTTTAATAGAATGGCTATATCATAATACCCTATATTCACAGAAGACTCACTTTGAACCTCTCACTATATTTTTCCAACACTTGTTGCCTCACCAGTTTTCCGATAAAAGGCATGTTACTTTTTTGAAGGAAGTTTCTTTGGCCTCTGGACTGAAAGTAGACAATTGTTACTCAATTCCTGCCCCAGAACTAATTTTTCTTAAGACTAAGACAGCCAGTACTGCTTTTCTCCTCTATTTCATATCCTAGCCCTGATCAGTCTCAGCCACAAGTGTGGTTCTGGATTTTCTTCACCTGCTGATATCTGCCGGGCTGAATCTCCATCCTGGAATTCCTCATCTCTGATTAACATGTCTATTGCTCGTCACACTAAAAATTCAAATACTGAATTCATTATCAACCCTTGCAAAATTCTTACTATGTTTCCAATTTCAGTAAAGGGCACCATCATCTCCTCCATCCTGGAGGTTAGCGATCTCTAAAGTGTGTTATGGTTTGACCTGTTCACCCTCCTTCCACTTACCTTCTAGTGTGCTTTTTTTTTTTAATTACTTTAATTTTAAGGTTGGAAAATTAAAATTACATTTCTCAGATTTGTTTGCAGCCATGGCTCAAAACACCAATTAGGCTCTGCCAATTGGAGGCACGCACAAGTCTGAAAGGGCTGCCTTTGGGGCTGTATTACTTTTCAAATCGAGGGTATGGAGAGATGAGTTGTTGCAGCCATACTTCCATGTCCATTCAGCAACTTCTTGGGCATTGACCAGGAATTGTGGTGCTTGCAGCAGCCAGGCTCTGGATTCATGCGCCCAACCACAGCTGAGGCAGCAGTCTATATGATGGGGTGTCTTTGAACTCAGTAATTCCAGTGATGACCTTGGCAGTAGTAAGTGCCCTAATAGGTCACACATGGAATCTGGGAATTGTTTCTGGAGACCTAGGCTGGATTCCACTCTTTTGGCGCACCTATGATTCTCTAAGCACTGATGACTGCAGCTGAATCTCCATCTGCCAACTAAGGACAGTCACTGTTTTCTGCTGTAAACCCCAAAGTCTTGTTCAGTTCCTTCTCTTTCATTACATCCCAAAGCAAAGCAGCAAACAAATCCTGCCAATCCTGCCAGAATCTCCTTTGTGTCTGGTTACTCTTTCTCCTTTCTGTAGTTTAGGCTTTTAGGATATAAAGAGCATCAACTCTTTGGGTCCTGGAATCAACTGATGGCCACATGATATAAATGATATAAATCATGTAATCTCTCAGAATCTTAAATTCCTTATCTATAAAATGAGATTGTTACTTAATGTATAGGATTTTGTGAAAATTCAAGGTATGGTATGATGCCCTGTGGAAATAATCTAGCCTAGTACTTATGTGCTATTTAGTCTTAGTCACACTATCATTATTAAAATCCTACATAGTCACCTTATCCTTATCCACCTCCTTCAACCTATTTGTAGAAAAAGAAAAGCTTGGAATAACCAAGGAAATAAATTGCCCTTGGCCTCAAGGAGCTTTCTGTTTACAGAATAAATTTGAAACTTTCTGGAAAGCATGACTTAGATTTGAAAATAGAGAATGCAAGACTAGATTGGTTTGGGAGTTCTAGATTAAGGCAGGTAAGCCTTTTAGGTGAAGTCAGCAGAAGGAGTTTTAGTGCTTTGTTGAGTCCTTATTCAGATGACCTATCTCTCTAACCAACCAATGATGGAATTATTTTCCTTCAGTGGCTGAGAGAAAATGATTAATTTCAAAACTCAAGCCATTTTCACTTCCAGGAGATTGAGGCTGACTATACTTGCCCCTCTTTTTCCCTATTAATACAACTAAAACCCCCAGGAACTGGATATAAAACAAACATAAGAAGACTCTGAAAGGTAGAGGAGAGGCAATAGACCACTAGAGAATCTAGAACCCCAGAAACAACATGGTGATGAGTTGCTTGGGTTTTCTTTTTGCATCCTATATTCTAGACTTTGAGCGGAAGAAGCCAACAACCCAGCAACGCCAAAGGGCACAGACCAAAAAGCTCCAACAAAAGTCTGCTCTCTCTAGCCAAAGAACCAATAAAGGAACAGTCACCAAGACAGAAAACTTTCAGACAATAACCACTGTATTTCCACTAAACACCACGGAAAAAACTGGTCCTACCCCCATCTGTACCAGCAAATGCTGAGTTGGGAGTGGCTAAAAGAAATTCTCTAAAGAGAAAGCCAGAAGGAATCTTATAACATTAAGAAGGAAGAAAGAACATGGTAACATGCATAAATACAATAGGTTTTTTCCTTCTCTAGAATTTTCTAAATTATGTTTGATGGTGGAAGCAAAAAGTATACCACTATCTGATGTGGTTCTAAATGGCTGTAAAGGAAATATTTAAGACAATTACATTAAAATGAGGGGAGGGAGCATAGAACTTAAAAGGAGGTAAGTTCTTGTATTTCAGTCCAATTGGTGAAGTGATTACCTTAGTAGATTGCGATAGTTATGTATATATAATACCTAAAGCAATCACTAGAAAAGCTATACAAAGAGATACACTCAAGAACAAAAGTGGTTCAGTGAAAGATAACATTTTCTATTCATAATGCTGGAGCAACTGGACATCCATGGCGAGGAGGTGCCTTCACCTAAGTCTCATACCTTATACAAAAATTAACTCAAAATGGACTATAGACTCAAATGTAAAATGTAAAGCTATAAAACATTTAGGAAAAAATAAAACATGGAAAATCTTTGGGACATAGGGCTAGGCAGCGTTCTTAGACTTGACACAAAAAGTACAGTCCGTAAAAGGGAAAGTGGGTAAGTTAGACTTCATCTCAATTTAAAACGTTTGCTTTGTGAAATACCCCGTGAAGGTCATGAGAGGATAAGCTACAGAATTAGAGAATATGTTCACAAACCACTTCTCTCTCAAGGACTACAGAAGAACCTTGAAACTCAACAGTAAAATAAAACAATCTAATTAGATAATCAAAATATATAAACACACATTTTTCTGAAGAGGATATATGGATGGCAAAAAAAAAAAGAGCACAGGGAAAGATCACCGTTATTAGCCATCAAGGAAAGGCAAATTAAAGCCACAATGAGGTGTCACTACCTAACTCTCAGAATGGCTAAAATAAGAAAATGCTGACAATCCCAAAGGGTGGTGAGGAAGCAGAGAAACTGGAGCACTTATACATGGTTCTTGGGAATGTGAGAGGGCACAGCCAGTCTGGAAAACAGGTAACAGTTTCTTAAAAATTGAAAATGCTACAATCATATGACCCAACGTTGGCACCTGGGCATTGACTTCAGAGAAATGAAAACTTAAGTTCACACAAAAATCTGTACACAAATGTTCATAGCATCATTATTTGTAATAGCCCAAAGCTGGAAACTACCCAGATGTCCTTCGGTGGCTAGTCAAACAAATGTGGTGCATCCACACCACGGAATAATACTCAGCAATAAGAAGGAACAAACTATTCCCACAACAATCTGGATGAATCAACAGAGTAATCCTAAATAGCAAAGCTAATCCTAAAAGGTAACATATGATTCCATTTATACAGTATTGTCAAAATGGCAACAGATTAGTGGTTTCCAGGGGTCAAGGAGGAGGAGAGTTTAGAGAAGAGTGGATATGACCATAAAAGGGCAACATGAGAAATCCTGTGGTGATGAGATTGTTATGTATCTTGACTGTATCAATGTCAGCTTCCTGATACTCTTCTGTAGTTTCCCAAAGCATCACAGCTGGGGGAAGCAGGGTGAAGGGCATAGGGGATCTCTATGTTTTTTTTTTTTTCTAATTCTATTTTATTATGTTATGTTAGTCACCATACAGTACATCATTAGTCTTTGATGTGGTGATCCACGATTCATTGTTTTTGTATAACACCTAGTGCTCCATGCAGTACATGCCCCCCTTAACACCAATCACCATGCTAAGCCATCCCTCCACCCCCACCCCCTCTAGAACCCTGTTTGTTTCCTGGAGTCCATAGTGTCTCATGGTTCATCTCTCCCTCCGATTTCCACCCCCCTTCATTTTTCCCTTCCTTCTCCTATTCCTTATGTTCCACAAAAAAGTAACACCATATGATAATTGACTTTCTCTGCTTGACTTATTTCACTTAGCATAATCTCCTCCAGTCCCATCCACGTTGATGTAAAAGTTGGGTATTCATCCTTTCTGATGGCTGAGTAATATCCCATTGTATATATGGACCACATCTTCTTTATCCATCTGTCTGTTGAAGGGCATCTCGGCTCTTTCCACAGTTTGGCTATTGCAGACATTGCTGCTATGAACATTGGGGTGCATATAGCCCTTTTCACTATACCTCTGTCTTTGGGGTAAATACCCAGGAGTGCAATTGCTGGGCCATAGGGTAGCTCTATTTTTAATTTTTTGAGGAACCTCCACACTGTTTTCCAAAGTGGCTCTACCAATTTGTATTCCCACCAACAGTGTAAGAGGGTTCCCCTTTCTTCACAACCTCTCCAACATTTGTTGTTTCTTTCCCTGTCCATTTTTGCTATTCTAACTGGTGTAAGGTGGTATCTCAATGTGGTTTTGATTTGAATTTCCCTGATGGCTAATGATGATGAACATTTTTTCATGTGTCTGTTAGCCATTTGTATATCTTCTTCAGAGACGTGTCTGTTCATGTCTTCTGCCCATTTTTTGACTTGATCATTTGATTTTGGGGTGTTCAGTTTGAGAAGCTCTTTATAGATCTTGGATATCAGCCCTTATTCTGTAGTGTCATTTACAAATATCTTCTCCCATTCCGTGGGTTGCCTTTGTTTTGTTGACTGTTTCCTTTGCTGTGCAGAAGCTTTTTATCTTGATGAAGTCCCAAAAGTTCATTTTTGCTTTTGTTTCACTAGCCTTTGGAGATGTATCTTGAAAGAAGTTGCTGTAGCCGATGTCGAAGAGGTTACTGCCTATGTTCTCCTCTAGGATTTTGATGGATTCCTGTCTCACATTGAGGTCTTTCATCCATTTTGAGTTTATCTTTGTGTATGATGTTAGAGAATGTTAGAGATTCATTCTTCTGCATGTGGCTGTCCAATTTTCCCAGCACCATTTATTGAAGAGACTGTCTTTTTTCCAGTGCATATTTTTTCCTGCTTTGTTGAAGATTATTTGACCATAGAGTTGAGGGTCTGTATCTGGGTTCTCTATTCTGTTCCATTGGTCTATATGTCTGTTTTTGTGCCAGTACCATGCTGTCTTGGTGATCACAGCTTTGTAATATAGCTTGAAATCAGGCAACGTGATGCCCCCAACTTTGTTTTTCTTTTTCAACATTTCCTTGGTGATTCGGGGTCTTTTCTGATTACATACAAATTTTAGGATTGTTTGTTCCAGCACTTTGAAAAATGTCATTGGAATTTTGATCAGGATGGCATTGAAAGTATAGATTGCTCTGGGTAGCAGAGACATTTTAACAATGTTTATTCTTCCAATCCATGAGCATGGAATGTTTTTCCATCTTTTTGTGTCTTCTTCAATTTCTTTCATGAGTGTTCTGTAGTTTTTAGAGTATAGATCCTTTACCTCTTTGGTTAGGTTTATTCCAAGGTATCTTATGGTTTTGGTGCTATTGTAAATGGAATCGTTTCTCTACTTTCTCTTTCTACAGTTGCATTGTTAGTGTATAAAAAGGCAACTGATTTCCGGGCATTGATTTTATATCCTGCCACATTACTGAATTGCTGTATGAGATCTAGTAATTTGGGGGTGGAGTCTTTTGGGTTTTCCACATAAAGTGTCATGTCATCTGCGAAAAGAGAGAGTTTGACTTCTTCTTTGCCAATTTGAATTCCTTTTATTTCTTTTTGTTGTCTGATTGCTGTTGCCAGGACTTCTAGTGCTATGTTGAACAATAGCGGTGAGAGTGAGCATCCTTGATGTGTTCCTGATCTTAAGGGAAAGGCTCTCAGCTTTTCCCCATTGAGGATGATATTCGCTGTGGGTTTTTCATAGATGGATTTTATGAACTTGAGGAATGTTCCCTCTATCCCTATACTTTGAAGAGTTTTAATCAGGAAAGGATGCTGTATTTTGTCAAATGCTTTTTCTGCATCAATTGAGAGGACCATATGGTTCTTCTCCCTCCTCTTATTAATGTGTTCTATCACATTGATTGATTTGCGAATGGTGACCCACCCTTGCATCCCGGGGATAAATCCCACTTGGTCGTGGTGGATGATCCTTTTAATGTGTTGTTGGATCCTATTAGCTAGGATTTTGTTGAGGATTTTGGAGTCCATATTCATCAGGGATATCGGTCTGAAATTCTCCTTTTTGATGGGGTCTTTGCCTGGTTTGGGGATTAAGGTAATGCTGACCTCACAGAATGAGTCTGGAAGCTTTCCTTCTGTTTCTATTTTTTGAAACAGCTTCAGGAGAATAGGTATTATTTCTTCTTTGAATGTTTGGTAGAATTCCCCAGGGAATCCATCAGGCCCTGGACTCGTTTTTTGGGGAGGTTTTTGATCACTGCTTCAATCTCGTTACTGGTTATTGGCCTATTCAGGTTGTCAGTTTCTTCCTGTTTCAGTCTTGGCAGCTTATAGGTTTCTAGGAAGGCCTCCATTTCATCCAGATTGCTCAGTTTATTGGCATAGAGTTGTTGATAATAATTTATAATAATTGTTCCTATTTCCTTGGTGTTAGTCATGATCTCTCCCCTTTAATTCATCATTTTACTAATTTGGGTCCTTTCTCTTTTCTTTTAGATAAGTCTGGCCAGCGGTTTATCAATCTTACTAATTCTTTCAAAGAACCAGCTTCTAGTTTCATTGATCTGATCTGTGTTTCTGGTTTCTAATTCATTGATCTTCGCTCTAATCTTAATTATTTCTCTTCTAATGTGTGGCTTAGGCATCGTTTGTTGCGCTTTCTCTAGTTCTTTAAGGTGTAGAGTTAGTTGGTGAATTCGGGATTTTTCTGTTTTTTTGAGTGAGGCTTGGATGGCTATGTATTTCCCCCTTAGGACCGCCTTTGCAGTATCCCATAGGTTTTGGACCGATGAGGTTTCATTCTCATTGGTTTCCATGAATTGTTTAAGTTCTTCTTTGATTTCCTGGTTGACCCAAACATTCTTGAGCAGAGTAGTCTTCAGCTTCCAAGTGTTTGAATTTCTGACAAATTTTTTCGTGTGATTGAGTTCCAGTTTTAAAGCATTATGGTCTGAGAATATGCAGGGAATAATCTCAGTCTTTTGGTATCAGTTGAGACCCAATCTGTGGCCCAGTATGTGGTCTATTCTGGAGAAAGTGCCATGTGCGCTCGAGAAGAATGAGTATTCTGTTGTTTTAGGGTGGAATGTTCTGTATATATCTATGAGGTCCATCTGGTTCAGTGTGTCATTCAAAGCTCTTTTTTTTTTTTGTTGATTTTCTGCTTAGATGATCTGTCTGTTGCTGAGAGTGGAATATTGAGGTCTCCTACAATTAACGTGTTGTTATCAATATGACTCTTTATTTTGGTTAACAGTTGGCTTATGTAGATAGCTGCTCCCACGTTGGGGGCATAGATATTTACAATTGTTAGATCTTCTTGTTGGAGAGACCCTTTAACAATGATATAGTGTCCTTCTGTGTGTCTAACTACAGTCTTTAGTTTAAAATCTAATTTGTCTGATATAAGAATTGCTACCCCAGCTTTCTTTTGAGGTCCGTTGGCATGGAAGATGGATCTCCATCCCTTCACTTTCAGTCTGGATGTATCTTTAGGTTCAAAATGAGTCTCCTGTAGACAGCATATGGATGGGTCCTGTCTTTTTAGCCAATCTGCAACTCTGTGCCGTTTTATGGGAGCATTTAGGCCATTAATTGAATTGAATTAATTGTCATCATGTTGCCTGTGAAGACGTTGTTTTTATAGATTGTCCCTGTAAATTTCTGTTGTATATCACTCTTGGGGTCTTTCTCCTTTTATAGAACCCCCCCTTAATATTTCTTGCAGGGCTGGCTTAGTGGTCACATATTCTTTCAGTTTCTGCCGGTGTTGGAAGCTCTGCATCTCTCCATCCATTCTAAATGACAGCCTTGCTGGCTAAAGTGTTCTTGGCTGCATGTTCTTCCCGTTTAGTACCCTGACTATGTCTTGCCAGGTCTTTCTGGCTTGCCAGGTCTCTGTGGATAGGTCTGACATTATTCTGATGTTCTTCCCTGTGTACGTAAGGAATCTCTTCCCACTAACTGCCCTTAAGATGGTTTCCTTGGTTCTAAGATTTGTGAGTTTTACTATTACATGCCGGGGCATTGGCCTGTTTTCCTTGATCTTGGGAGGGGTCCTCTCTGCCTCTAGGACTTGAATGTTTGTTTCATTCCCCAGATTAGGGAAGTTCTCAGCTATGATTTGCTCAAATATATCTTCTAGTCCTCTCTCTCTTTCCACCCCCTCCGGGATTCCAATAATTCTGACATTGGAACGCTTCATGGTGTCACTTATTTCTCTGATTCTATTTTCATGGATTCTGAGTTGTTTTTCCCTGGCCGCCTCTTTTCCCTTTTTATCTATTAAATTGTCTTCCAGGTCACTAATTCGTTCTTCTGCCTCGCTTACCCTAGCTGTTAGATTATCTAGATTAGATTGGATCTCATTGATATCATTTTTAAATTCTGCCAATTCAGCTTTCAGTTCTGCCCTTAGAAGACTCTCTGTTGCCGTTCATTGATTTCTCCATTCTAGCTATTGTCTTCACAATTGCTAACCTGGATTCCATCTCTGACATCTTGGTTATATCTGAATCCATTTGTAAATCTGTGGCATAAGTCATAATCTCTGAGTCTTTCCTATTTTGGGGGTTCCTCTTCCTACTCTTTCTGTTGATGGGTGGTTGAGGGAATGTACAGAGTCCAAATTATTGACCACAACCCAAGCAAGATGCACCTGTTTTCTAGGGACCTTAGGGTTGCTGGCCTCTTGTTTTCCCAGCTTGTCTTCTGGGGGAGGAGCCTGCCACACTGCTACTCAGGCAACCCTGTTTGGGCAGATGGGCTCAGTGAAAACCGGTTTGGGGGGGCTTTTGTTCTCTGGCGGCTTTCCCTGGTGGCTTTCCACGTCTCTTCCAAGAGTCAGAGCAGAAGAGACTGTTTCCAACCCTCTGCCTCAGAGCACAGAGATCGCAGTCTCTTCTTCAGTGAGCTCTCCAGGCCACACTCTCTCCGTTTCTGTCCGTGCTGCTATAAACTGCAGTGTCCTGGGTTGTGCGACCCTCCGCAGCGCTCCCAATCCTCGCCTCCAGGTCGGGGCTTCTCTCTGCCCTTTGTGCTTCTAAAACCACCAGCCACCCCCAGTTCACACACGTGACCCCGCTGCTCTGGGTTTCCGTCCAGGGGGGAGGGGGGGGCCTGCCCTAAAGTCCTTTCCCCGCCGCTACTGGTCTGCGAGTCTGTGCCCCTACCCATTGCAGGAGGCTACCGCTCACTGGTGGTGCAGGATCCCCATGGCCAGGCTCCCTCCCGCTGCTGTTTATCCTCTGATATCTGCCCACAGATTCACGGCTCCCTGCTTCCTACAACAGAACCAACTGCCTGCGATATTCTGTTGGTAGAGATCCAGATCTTCTTACATCTCAGGCTGATTGTGTGGGTGTTCAGAGTGGTCTGGTAGATATCCAGCTCAACTCCAGGGACTGGTTGGAATAGGGTCCCTTACTCCTCTGCCATCTTCTCCTCTTCTCTATGTATTATTTCTTATACCTACAAGTGAATCTACAGTTATCTCCCCCAAAAAGGTTTGACTTAAAAAAATATATATATGCTAAGAAAATTACTGACCAGAAATGAAAAATTCTGGAGGAAATGCCTTGCCTTCTTGCAGTCAGACCATTTTCTTCATTATTTTGGTAAAACTTTCATGAAAGGATTCAAAACTATGCTCACTTCGGAGGCACATATAGTGAAAGGATTCAAAACTTTTATGAAAGGATCCAAACTTCACTGAAGAGTTTTGAGTATTTTGAAAATAATATCAGGAGACAACACCACTGCCTCTTAAAGTAAAATTGTAGCCTTCTAGAAGAAGGTTCTCAGCTGCAGTCCAAGCACTATAGCACTTCTGGTAAATGGGGTCTTCTTATTTTAAGCTATATTTTGATGACACAAATGGTGTTTCTCCTGCTTTCTTGAGGAAGGAGCCCTCAAGAATTTACCTTACTAATCCTTTTTTCCCTTGCTAATTATTAGAGAGACCCTCGCGAGGGGACACCATCATGTCATAGCAATTATGAATCCTAGGTTACATCCAGGAGCCCTTGAAGAGTTTAATGCCCATACTCAAGAGAGATGGCATCTTCCTCAATTACTCTTTTCCATGAGCTTCTCCCCTCTACTTATCGTTCTTTTTAACTCCCATTCACCTTCCACATGACAGTGAGGTGTTCCCATTTGTCATTCTCATTGGCAGAAGGAGTGGGATGGACAATGGTTATTCATGAGAAAATTAAGTGCAACCTGGAAACAGTGACTTGGATTCTCTCTTTGTCATGGCCTTCTTAGAGTCTGATAAGCTTTCCCCCATGCCTCACTGCCAGGACCCTCGTACTTGCAGAGATAGAGTCTCAGCCTCTGAATTTTAGCTCACTGTATTCCTTTTGAGGCTTTATTCCCTTCTGTCCCCTTGCCCTTTATTTGAACATGATCTCATACTGCCTGGAAGCTACTCAGAAGCTCTCAGCCCCGGTGTGGAAACACAGCTTTCAAGCCCTTTGAAGTCTGGAAAAAGTTGTCCATAAATTCAGGCAGGAGGGAAGTTCATATGGGGCCCCTGCAGTAACATTTCAGATGATGAAGAATATTTCAACCACTATTTCATTGCAATGTGGTTGCTAATAGTTCCAGTAGGAAATATCTTTGCCTTGCTCCGTGAAGTAAACAGGTGAGCTGCCAAGTATAAATACGGAAGCAAGGGGCTTCGTCTTGAAAATGAATATAGTCTCGAAATGAATCATAGTTCCTTTCACAGATTGATTTTCACTAGTGCTTAATTGGTATCAATACTACATTTCATAGGAAATAAATGTGAGTTCTTTACTGCCTAGCCACTGATCCACACTTCCTCCTCCAATACCAAACACAGTTTATTTTTCCTTTCAAAAGAATTGTAGTTTTGTTCTAATAATAAAAATATTATCTAGTCCTTGTAATAATTTAGCTGTAAGAAGGTTTATAACAAAATTAACAGGGTTAATGGGTTTTTGTATTTCTATTTTTAATGAAAAATGAACTCATACTCTCCATACTGTTCCACAAATTTCTTTTTCACATTATACACAGTGGACAGGTGTCCAAGTCAAGCTTTATTTCTTTTGACCATATATCATAGATCACACATACCAGCTATCTCCAGCATTCCTGACAAAAGGTTAGAGGTATCCTCACATTGCCAGAAGCAGGCAGAATAGGTCTCCAGATACAATCTGAGGACTGCTGTGTGTCTACACAGAAATCTACACCTTTATGATTCACATTTTCAGTTACTCGTGGTTCTCTGTCTTTGGTGACGATGATGAAATATATCTTCTGAAGCAGAGCTCTTAGCTCCCTGAGAGCAGAGCTGAGGACAGTGTGGAAGCACTGGGCCCTAAAAAGGGGAATAAAACTTAGAACTTTTTAAGTATAATCATAAAAATAGTGGCCACAGGCTTTGAGCATTTATTTTATCAGAAGCACTATGGTCAACAATTCACATATAATTCTCGTATCAACCCTAGGAGAGGGCAGCTGTTATTTCTTCTCCCATTTATAGATGATGAGGATGGGACCTTGAGAAGTAAGTAGCTTGCCCAAGGTTCACTGGCTGGTAACTGGTAACAAATGTTTCTTACTGGTTAAAAAAATGTAATAGTACAGAGAACTCAGAGTTTGAGAGAATAAATGCCTATCCTACCCATCCGGACCTCAGTTCTATACACCAGCAATGACTTCTTTTAACTATTTCTGATTTTACCTTTTTTGGTAATTTTATTTACTATTTTGTTTTTATTGAGGTACCACTTTATTGAGGTACGATCGACATGTAAAAAGCTGTACACATATATTGTATACCACTTGATGAATTTGAAGGTAAGTGTACACCCATGAAACCATCATCAAGGCCATGAACATATCCATCACCTACCAATGTTTCCTCCCACCCCTTTATTATTGTAATTTTTTGTAATTGTAATCTTATATTAAGACCTACTTTCATAGGAATTTTTTTTATTGAGGATAGTTGACACACAATGTTATATTGGTTTTAGGTTTACAGCATAGTGAGTCAACCAGTCTGTATGTTCTGCTATGCTCACCACAAGTGTAGCTACCATCTGTCATTATAAAATGTTATTACATTACATTGACTACATTCCCTAATCTGTACCTTTTATCACCACGATGTATTTATTCCATAACTGGAAGCCTGTACATCTCACTCCCCTTCCCACACCTTGCCCATCCCCCCTTCCCTCTGCCAGCCATCAGTTCTCTGTATTTATGGGTCTGTTTCTACTCTTTGTTGTTTTTTTTTAATTTATTTGTTTTTTAGATTCCACATATAAGTGGGATGATATGGTATTTGTCTTTCTCTATCTGACTTATATAACTTAGCATAATACCCTATAGGTCCATCCATGTTGTCAAAAATGGCAAGATCTCTCTCTCTCTCTCTTTTTTTAATGTCTGAGTAATAGTCCATTGTACATATGTTAATGGGCACTTGGGTTGCTTCCATAATTTAGCTATTGTAAATAATGCTGAAATAAACATAGGGGTATATATATATATATATATATATATATATATATATATATATATCTTTTCAAATTAGTATTTTTGTTTTCTTAGGGTAAATCCCCAGTAATGGAATAGTATAGTAATTCTACTTTTTAATTTTTTGAGGAAACTCCACACTGTTTTCCACAGAAGCTACACCAATTTACAGTCCCAACAATAGTGCACAATGGTTCCTTTTTCTCCACATCCTCACCAACACTTGTTATTTCTTCTTTTTGATTCTAGTCATTCTGATTGGTATAAGGTGATATCTCATTGTGGTTTTGGTTTGCTTTTTCCTGATGATTAGTGACGCTGGGCATCTTTTCATTTGTCTATTGGCCATCTGTATGTCTTCTGTGGAAAAATGTCTATTCAGATCCTCTGTTCATTTTTAATCAGATTATTTTTGTTTTATTGGTGTTGAGTTGTATGCATTCTTCATATACTTTGGGTATTAGCCCCTTATCAGATATATCATTTACAAATATATTTTCTCCCATTCAGTAGGTTGCTTTTTTGTTTAGTTGATTGTTTCCTTCACTGTACAAAAGCTTTTCACTTTGGTGTAGCTTTAATAGTTTATTTTTGTTTTTGTTTCCCTTGCCTGAGAGGACATAGCCACAAATATGTTGCTGAAACTGAATCAAAGAGATCACTGCCTGTGTTTTCTTCTAGAAGTTTTATAGTTTCAGGTATTACATGTAGGTCTTTAATCTACTTTGGGTTTATTTTTTATGTAGTGTAAGAAAGTGGTCCAGTTTCATTCTTTTGCACATAGCTGTCCAGTTTTTCCAACACCATCTGTCAAAAAGACCATCTTTTCCCCCATTGTATATTATTGCCTCCTTTGTCATAGGTTAGTTGAACATATACGTGTGGGTTTATTTGTGGGATCTCTATTCTTTTCCATTGATCTGTGTGTCTATTTTTGGGACAGTACCCTACTGTTTTGATTACTACAGCTTTATAGGATATCTTGAAATCTGGTATTGTGATACTTCCAGCTTTGTTCTTTTTTCTCAAGATTGCCTTGGCTGTTCAGAGTCTTTTGTGGTTCCATGCAAATTTTAGTAATATTTGTTCCAGTTCTGTGAAAAATGCTGTTGGTATTTTGTTAGGGATTGCATTAAGTCTGTAGATCACTTTGGGTAGTTATGGACATTTTTAACAATATTCTTCTAATCCAGGGGAATGGGATATTTTTCCATTTGTTGTTATCATCTTTAATTTATTTCATCAGTGTTTTATAGTTTTCAGACTACTGGTCTTTCACCTCCTTGGTTAAGTTCATTCCTAAGTATTTTATTCTTTTTGGTGCAATTGTAAAAGGGATTGTGTTCTTAATTTCTCTTTCTGTTATTTCATTATTAGTGTATAGAAATACAACTCATTTCTGTGTATTTTTATCCTATAATTTTACTGAATTCATTTATTCTAATAGTTTTCATGGAATCTTTAGGGTTTTGTATGTATAATATGTCATCTGCAGACAGTGACAGTTCAACTTCTCTCTTACCAATTTGGATGCTCTTTATTTCTTTTTTTTTTTTTTAAGATTTTATTTATTTATTTGACAGAGAGAGAGACACAGCAAGAGAGGGAACACAAGCAGGAGGAGTGGGAGAAGGAGAAGCAGGCTTCCCGCCCAGCAGGGAGCCCAATGTGGGGCACGATCCCAGGACCCTGGGATCATGACCTGAGCTGAAGGCAGACACTTAATGACTGAGCCACCCAGGCACCCCTGGATGCCCTTTATTTCTTATCTGATTGCTGTGGCTAAGACTTCCAGTATTATATCGAATAAAAGTGGTGAGAATGGACATCTTTGTCTTGTTCCTGATCTTAGAAGAAAAGTTCTTAGTTTTTCACCATTGAGTATGATGTTAACTGTGGGTTTTTCATGTATGGTGTTTATTGTGTTGAGGCATGTTTCCTACAAATCCAGTTTGTAGAAAGTTTTTATCATGAATGGAGGTTGAATTTTGTCAAATGCTTTTTCTGCATCTATTGAGATAATCATATGATTTTTATTCTTCCTTTTGTTGATGTGGTATATCACAATGATTGATTTGGGAATATTGAACCATCTTTGCATCCCTGAATAAATCCTGCTTGATCGTGGTAAATGATCCTCTTAACATATTGTTGAAAGTTGTTTGCTAATATTTTGTTGAGAAATTGTACATCTATGTTCATCAGGGATATTAGCCTGTAGTTTTCTGTTTTTATAGGGTCTTTATTTGGTTTTGATATTATGGTAACACTGGTCTCATAGAATATATTTGGAAGCTTTCCTTCTTTTTCTATTTTCTGGAATAATTGAGGAGAATAGGTATAAATTCTCCTTTAAAACTTTGGCAGAATTCACTTCTAAAACCTCTGGTCCTGGACCTTTGTTGGGAGTTTTTTGATTACTGATCAATTTTGTTACTACTAATTGGTCCATTTAGATTTTCTATGTCTTGATCAGTTTGGGGAGAAAATTGTATGTTTCTAGGAATTTATCCCTTTCTTCTGAGTTGTCCATTTTGGTGGTATATCATTTTTCATAGTAGTGTCTTAAAATCCTTTGTTTTTCTATGGTATAAGTTGTTACTACTTTTTTTCTTGTTGAGTCTGGCTAAAGGTTTATCAGTTTTCTTTTCAAACAACCAACTCTTGGGCACCTCAGTGGCTCAGTCATTAAGTGTCTACCTTCGGCTCAGGTCATGATCCCAGAGTCCTAGGATTGAGCCCCACATTGGGCTCCCTGCTCCATGGGAAGGCTGCTTCTCCCTCTCCCACTCCTCCTGCTTGTGTTCCCTCTCTCGCTGTATCTCTCTCTGTCAAATAAATAAAATCTTAAAAAAAAAAAATCAACTCTTGGTTTCACTGATGTTTTCTTTTTTTTAGTCTCTATTTCTGCTCTAACCTTTATGATTTCCTTCTATTAACCTTGGGCTTTGTTTTTATTTTTCTAGCTCCTTTAGTTGTAAAGTTAGATTGAGATTTTTCTTGTTTCTTGAGATAGGCCTGTATTGCGTAAATTTCCCTCTCAGAACTGCTTTTGCTGTGTCCCAAAGATTTTGGACTATTATATTTTCATTTTTGTTTGTTTCCATGTGTTTTCTATTTTTTCTTTGATTTCTTGGTTAACCCATTCATTATTTAGTAGCATGTTGTTTAGTTTCCACATGTGGGGGTGGGGAAGGTTTCCACTTTTTTTCTTATATTTGATTTCTAGTTTCATACCATTGTGGTCAGAAAAGATGCCCAATATGATTTCAATATTAAAAATGTTTATTGAGGGGCACCTTGGTGGCTCAGTTGATTAAGTATCTGACTCTTGGTTTTGGCTCAGGTCACGATCTCAGGGTCCTGGGATCAATCCCCTTGTCGGGCTTTGTGCTCAGCATGGAGTCTGCTTGTCCCTCTGCCTCTGCTCCTCCACCTGCTTGCACTCTCTCTCTCTTACTCTCTCTCCCTCTCTCTCTCAAGTAAATAAATAAATGAAATCTTTTTTAAGAAATAAAATAAGTAAATAAAAATATTTTTGAGACTTGTTTTGTGGCCTCACATGCTATCTATCCTGGAGAATGTTCCATATTCACTGAAAACGAATGTGTGTTCTGTTGTTTTTGGATGAAGTGTTCCATGTTATAAGTCCATCTGGCCTAAAGTGTCATTCAGAACCAATGTTTCCTTCTTTGTCTCTTGTTACAGTCTTTGTTTTATTTGTTTAATTTATTTTTTTATTATGTTCAGTTAGCCACTGTATAGTACATCATTAGTTTTTTAAGTAGTGTTCAATGATTCATTAGTTATGTATAACACCCAGTGCTCATCATAGCACGTGCCCTTTGTTTTAAAGTTTATTTTGTCTGATATAATTATTGCTATCTAGCTTTTTTTTTTGCTTCCATTTGCATAGAATATCTTTTTTTTCATCTTTTCACTTTCAGTCTATATGTATCTTTAGGTCTGAAGTGAATCTCTTATAGGCAACATATAGATGGGTCTTGTTTTTCTTATCCATTCAGTCATCCTGGTAAGACAGCTAAAGCAGGCATAAGCCAGCATGTCCTGGGGTGTTCCACAGAGGGGGTACATGGTGAGGTGGCTGGAACTGAGGCAGACATGGGCCAGGCATTCCTGGGATGCTTCCCACAGGGGGCACCCTGGTGGGGTGGCTAGAGCCACCCAAAATTGGTATGAGCTCGAAGGTTCTGGAGTACTTTGCACTGGGGGGTGCAATGTGTCTAAAGCTGAAGTTGGACCTGGAGCGTTCTGGGGTTGCTTTGTGCCAGTATCACCTTGGTGCAGTGGCTGGAGCTGCAGTGAGTGCTGACCAAGGGTGTCCCAGTAGGCAGCACACCAGGGCTGCCTTGGTGGGATGGCCGAGGTTGGTGTGGGCTAGCAGCCAAGGTCTCACTGAAGAGGTGGACCAGCTAGGGTATCCAGACCCTGCCCCATCCCCCTGTCAAGATAGAGATGGAATGTAAACCATGGTGTTCATCAACCCCTCCAACCTGGGGAGAATTCCAGCAGCTTTCCTGATATTTGGTGGAATTCTAAGACTGGGTCTTTTATGTACTGTTTTTTACAGGCATCCAGGGCTGGTGTGGGCTAGGGGTCCAAAGCTTGCTGAGGCAACAGGTATCCAACACTCTGCTCCTGTCTATGTTATCAACATGGAGGGGAATATAAACTGTGGTGCTCACCAGTGCTTCCAGGCGAGGGGTTAGTCCAGCAGCTCCCTTGCAGTTTGCCAGGGTTCAAAGGCTAGTGTCTTTATACTCTAGTGGTTCTTTTAGACCATGACTTTCTGTGTGCCCTAGGGCAGGTGATTCTACTCCCAGTCCCTCAGTGCTGTCCCTCCCCACTGCAGCATGCAACATCTGGAGTGGGGGTTCTATTCGTTACCATGTCTTCATCTCTCTGGCCATTCTCTATGTGCTTCTCCATTTTTTGTTGTGTAGTAGCTGTTCAGTCAGCCCTCAGTTTTTCTTCAGGACAAATTGCTCCATAAATAGGTATAGATTTGTGTCCCTGGAGGAGGTGAGTTCAGGGTCTTCCTACATTGCCATCTTGAGCCAGTCCTCTGATTTTTACCTTTTCTAATGGATACTTCCATAGCAATAAGTTACATGCTTAGCAACCCCCTGCCTTTTTTTTTTTTTTTTGGTTTTATAGTTATAGGCATTCTTTATTGTCTCCTAACTATGAAAGAAGGGAATTTACATTGCTTATTTTATCCCCAAAACCTCCCAATGCCTCTCCCAATTCTTGATAGTTATATTATTATTTTCAATTCTTCTGACTGATGACATTTGTTATTGTGCAATTTTTATGATAAAGATTGATTACCCTCCCCCTGCTTAGGATTTTGTAAAAAAAATTTGAAAACCATTTTTTTTAATTTTTAAAAGATTTATTTATTTAGAGAGAGATCACACGCAAACGGAGGGAGGGGCAGAGGAACTGAGAGACAGAAGCAGATTCCCCACTGAGCAGGGAACATGACAGCAGGCTCAATCTCAGGATCCTGAGATCATGACCCGAGCTGAAATCAGGAGTCAGATGCTTAACTGACTGAGCCACCCAGGCGTCCCCTGAAAAACATTTTAAAAGGAGAAAGAAAGGAAGAAAGGAAGAACAAAGAGAGGGAGGGAAAGGAGGAAAGAACCTTAAATATCATCACTCTAGGACACTAACAATTAATTTGGTGGGGGTGACATCTAGATGATGGCAGAATAGGAGGCCACCGTCCTGTAGACCCTCTCAGCAGCAATAATTTGGTAGCCATCCACAGACAAAATGTGCTTTTGTGGGAGCTGTGGCATCCAGGTAGGAAGTTGCAAAACCTCAGTTGAACCCAACAAGGAGGGACACCCTTGCAAATGGTAACCACAGAGAGCAGAGCTAGCTATACTTACATCAGACAAAATAGACTTGTAGTCAGAACCAGTCACCAGAGACGGAGAGGCTTACTATATAATGATAAATAGGTCAAATCATCAAGGAGATATAATAATGGTAAATACATATGCACCCAACATTGAAATACCCAAGTGTATAAAGCAAATATTATCAGAACTGAAGGGAGAAATAGATAACAATACAATAATAGTGGAGGACTTCAATACCCTGCTTTCAACAATGGATAGATCATCAATAAGGAAACAGCAGGTTTAAATAGCACTGTAGACCAAATTAACCTAACAGACATATACAGAACATTCCATCTAACAGCAGCATTCTTCCCATACACAAAACATTTTCCAGTATAGATCATATGCTATGCCACAAGTCTTAGTAAATTTACAAAGATTAAAATTATACCAAGTACATTTTCTGACCACAATGATATGAAACTGGAAATCAAGAACAGATGAAAAACTGGAAAATTCATAAATATATGGAAATGAAACAACACACTCCTGAACAACCAATGAATTAAGAAAGTAAAAGGGGAATCAAAAAGTATCTTGAGACAAACAAAAATAAAAACACAACATACCAAAACTTAAGGGATGCAGCAAAAGCAGTTCTAAGAGAGAAGTTTATAGGGATAGATCCCTATGCTAAGAAAAAAAATCTTAAACAACCTAACTTCACACCTCAAGGAACTAGAAAAAGAACAACCTATGCCAAAATTAGCAGAATGAAGGCAATCATAAAGATTAATGCAGCAATAAATAAAATAGACCGTAGAAAATAATGATACTAAGAGCTGGTTTTTTAGGAAGATAAAATTGACAAAGCTTTAGCTAAATTAACCAAGATAAAAAGAGAATACTCAAATAAAACCAGAAATGAAGAGGAGGCATAACTGATACCAGAGAAGCACACAGGATCATAAGGGACTATGAACAATTATATACCAACAAATTAGATAACCCAGAAGGAATGGATAAATTCCTAGAAACATATAGCTAAGACTGAATCATGAAGAAATAGAAATCTGAACAGATTTGAATCCGTAATAAAAAGCCTCCCAAGAGAAGTCCAGGACCAGATGGCTTCATGAATGAATTCTACCAAACATTTAAAGAATTAACACCAGGGTGCCTGGGTGGCTCAGTCGGTTGAGCGACTGCCTTCGGCTCAGGTCATGATCCCAGGGTCCTGGGATCGAGTCCCACGTCGGGCTCCCTGCTCTGCGGGGAGCCTGCTTCTCCCTCTCCCACTCCCCCTGCTTGTGTTCCCTCTCTCGCTGTGTCTCTCTCTGTCAAATAAATAAATAAAATCTTTGAAAAAAAAAATCAAATAAAGACTTAACACCAATCCCTCTAATTTTCTTTTAAAAAAAATTGAAGAGAAGGAAATACTTCCAAACTTACTGTAGGAGGCCAACTTTACTCTCATGCCAAAGGCAGATAAGGACTCAAAAGAAAGTTACAAGCCAATACTGTAATTTGGTCTGGGTTTTCATGTGTGTGTGTGTGTGTGTGTGTGAATATAGATGCAAAAATTCTCAACAAAATACTAGCAAACTGAATTCAACAGCACATTAAAAGTATCATAGTCAAGTGGAATGTATTCTGAAATGGAAAAATGGTTCAATACATATAATCAATAAACATGATATACCACATTAACAGAATGAAAGATAAAAATAATTATCTCAGTAGATGCAGAAAAAGCATTTGACAAAACAGTTGCTATTAATAATGAAGTATTTTCTATTTCTATCTCTGAATGATGTTACCATAGAGAAGAGTTATGGATTTTTGTATGTTCACCTTATATTCAGTCATTTTAATAAATATCCTTCGATTTATAGAGTTCTTTGGGACAGTCTCTAGAACCTCACAGAAAAATAGTTTTCATTAGCAAAAGAAAAGTTTTATCTTTTTTTTTTCAGAAGCTGTACCAGCTATTTCATCTTGACATCATATTATAGTCTCTATATCCTCCAGTGAAATGATAAATGATAATGGTGATAGTGTTTTCTTATTTTTGTGAGAATCTTGAGTCTTATTAAATGTGTTTGGCATCTGTTGATATAATCACATAATTTTCTCTTTTATTCATGTTGATAGATATGTTCATTTTAGTTCAATTCTACTTAGTAATGTTATGTAGGGTTTGCACTTATGAATGAAATTGGTCTATAAGTTGCTTTTCTGAACTATTTTCATCAGCTTTTGCTATTAAACTTAAATGCTAACCTCATGAAATTGTTGAGATTTTCATGCTTTGTCTGGAATGGTTCAAATCACATTGAAATTGACTATGAAACCATGTGGTCCTGGCACCTTTTCTAGTGAAAAATCTTTTCTCTTTTCAATTTCTTTTATGATGATTGATCCATTCAAATTTTTTTTTACTTATTCTTGGAAAAAGTTATGCTAATTTACACTTTTTAGCAAATCATTTTTCTCTAGGTTTTCACATTGGTTGCTACAGAGTTTCAGGTAGCACTTTAGTCTCATTTTAGTGGTTTTTTTAGTCTCATTCATTCCTGTGCTTATTTCCTTATTTTCATATTTATAAACTTATATAATTTTGTTTTCTCTGTGCCATTTTTTCCCTACCAGTTTCTTGAGAATATTCTCTAATTTTTAAAAAACAGTTTTTATATTTATTTTCCATTCTTCTTTGTGTTCCATTCTTGAGATTTTCAGCTTTTTTTTCTTGTAACCATCTTTTTACATTCTTAGAATTATTTTATTGTCATTTTTTATTTTTCTAAGATGGATCCAAAATTCCTTTATTTTGGTATTATTTTATTTTTTAATAATAAAGGTATTTCAAGCTACAAATTTTTTCTCTAAACTGCTTTAGTTGAGTCCCATTGGTTTGGCGATGAGATGGTCTCCTTTTCATTGCCTTTTAAATATCTTATAATTTCAGTTTTAAGGTCCTTTTTCCTTCAAGAATTAAAGGATTTTTCTTTAATTTTAAGTAAGTTTTTGTTATTTATCCTTTTTTTAATTTCTAATCTCATCATATAAGGATCAGAACGTACAGTCTGCAAAAAAAAAAAAAAAACCAACTCAATTTTATGAAAAAAATATTGTTAAGAACTTCTTTGTGGTCAAATGCAAATTTTATTGTACAAAAAAAAATTTGTGCTCTATTGGATTAAAAATTCTATACCTATGTATTAAACAAAACTTTTAGAATTTTCTACATCCCTGCTTATTTTTGTCTAGTAGATCTATTTTATTCTGAAAAAAAGTACATTAAAATCTCTCACTATTGTCCTTTCATCAAATTATTCTTGCATATCTAATAGTGGTTGCTTTATGCATTTGGCTTCTTTGTCTTTGAGTGTATACAATTCATCATTGTTAAATCATTTTCATAAACTATACTTGTTAGGATGCCACAGTGTCTCACTTTTTCTGATATTAATAAAACCACTCTTGTGTGAGGAGCCCATTAAGTTTGGGAAGTTTGATGAAACTATGGCATATTAAAACACAAACTATAAGACTTCTCATTTTCCCAAAAGATTCGTTTCATTTCTTTAGAGTAAGCCTCTCATTTTTGGCCTGGAGATATAATTCTCTCTCATTTACACTTCAGGAGGTTTGGAATCAGGTTATATAGGAGGATATCTTGATTGGTAAATTGTTCTCTTGTCAATCCCACTTTTCATTTCTAATTTGTTACACCTGCTAAACCTGAACCAGAATCAATATGAAGTTCTGAAGGGCAGAGAGGAAGGGAGTGAAGGAGGAAGAAAATCAGTCTGAGGTCATTTATTTGCTTAGGAAAGTTCAAGACCTGTTGCATTTTGATATTCCTGAGGACACAAGATTGACAGAAGACAAATAGTGGAAGATGGAAGGTTTATCTGAAAGGCCAGAAAAATATATTTTATCTCCATAGGTCCCTCATAAGAAGACATCGATGGAGATTACTAGTTGTCCCAACTCTGTGTTCTGACAACATAGCTGTTCCTATGCAATATTAAGGCAATCAGTAATGAGACATAAAGGCATATTGATTTTTATCAAGTTGTAACAGTAGAAAGATGGCTTCTTCTTGTGGTTCCATTATTGGCTATGAGTTCCTAATCAAAAATAGAACCTAGTGTTTAAAAGCATGAATTTGGACATAGACTTCTTGACTCAAATCCTCTTCCCATCATTTAGCAATTGTGTGAACTTGGGTAAGTTACTTAACCTTTATAAACTTCATTTCTCAATTTACAGAGAAAGACTATAATCATTCCTATCTCAGGGTTATCATGAGTAGTAAATGATACAATGTGCTCTGTTTAATACAGCACATGCCACCCAGAAACCTCTTAATAAGTAGAAGCTATTATTGCTGCTGTTATTAATATTGCTATCTAACATCATCATGCTCCTGTTTTCTCATCTTACAATGGGTAGGAGTTAATTTGTTATCTCCTTGGAAATGTGTGCATGTAGATTTTCTCTGTCAGCCTTCAGATTAGGTTTATTTAAATCTCTTTTAATTGCTAAAACACTGTAGTTCTTGTTGTCTGACCTGGTATTAGTTTCATCCTACTACGAGCTCCCTGTGGTGCCCCATGCTTAGCGCTTACTAATTAACCAACCTAACACTGAGAACACCGCTCCTAGAACTCTACTTCCTCAGCAGTAAGAGTATGTTACACTTTAGAGGAAGAGCTTAGATTGAGCTTCTGGTTCTTGAGGGAGAAGAAAGTGCTGGGGAACCCAGTTTTGGGGAATTAAAAGTAAACTCTGAACTTTTACAGACCCCAAGCAAGCACATTAAGAAGGTGAAAAATTAGATTTAATTATTTACAAGAGATGAACATGAAATATTTTGAATACTAACAGCGAGCACTTAACAAGTTTGTGAAGAGAGAAAGGAACGAGATTCAAATAAGCTTAAGAAAAGTTATGGCTGGGGCACCTGGTTGGCTCAGTTAAGCATCTGCCTTCGGCTCAGGTCATGATCCCAGGGTCCTGGGATTGAGCCCCGTGTTGGGCTCCCTGCTCAGCAGCAGCCTGCTTCTCCCTTTCTGTCTGCTATTCCCCCTGATTGTGCTCGCTCTCTCTCTCAAATAAATAAATAAAATCTTTTAAAAATATATCTTTAAAAAATCTATAGCAAAAATTACAGGGGTAGGAACTTTGCAGTATACTCATGCTATTTGTATATTGCATGTTTTGTATATTTGTATATTTATTTTTTAAAAAATATTCATATACATGTGAGTAATACAAATATGAAGACTGATCCAAAAAATGTGCATGCATGTCTAATCAGAGTTTATTGGAGTGGGCAGTAGTCCATCAGTCTTGTCTGTACTTAGCAGAGGCCAGGGCAAATGTTCCTATCACATGGTAAAACCAGCACCTTGTGGGAGTCCAGTGACCAAATAAAAAGAAGATTGACTTCGGCATCAGGGCTGGTTCTGAAATATGACTCCATGACTTATTATCTTGGTGACTTTGGGCATATTTATACTTCTCTTTAAAATATCCCGTTACTTCATCTATAAAATATCCTAGTGCCTGAAAAAATACTACTGCAATGATTGGAAATAATGCTTGTGAATGGCCTGGAATATGTAAGATACTTGAATAGTAGCTACTGCAACCAAAGAGTAGCTTAATGTCAAAACTGATGTGAAGTATATTCACATTTTTATTTAGATTTATGTGTTGTGAAGAATTTGACCTAGACCAAAGAGGCCTGGAGAATGTCCTAATAAAAGTGTTTTTGTTTACCTGGGGGCTTTGGTGCACAAAGATAGTCTAACAATGTGATTTAGATAGGGACTTTTATGGAAAGAGCCCAGATGTCCATCAACAGATGAATGGATAAAGAAGATGTGGCATATATACCACATAATGGAATATTACTCAACCATCAAAAAAATGAAATCTTGCCATTTCCAACGACATGGATGGAACTAGAGGGTATTATGCTAAGTGAAATAAGTCAATCAGAGAAAGACAATTATCATATGGCCAAGTTTGTGGTAGATGATGGGGATTTAAATTTACATAAAACATGGACAATCATGCAGGCCGGTGGGGGACACATATGCCAATTAATAGTGAGAGACCAATGAGATACATGCAGAAAGAAGGGCATGCAAGGTGGAGTGGTGGAACCAAGTAGGAAAGGAGTGTTGGGAGGTAAACAGCCAGGGACGGCTGCACAGAAGATACAATGAGTGGGGCTTTGAAGGATGGAGTCAGTAACAGTGTAGGAGAGGAACAGCATGTTAAAAGGCCCAGGAGCATGAAACAACACAGGGTTTTGTCATGCTGGGCCATAATGCACATGACGCACAGGCCAGAGAGGAGGCTAGATCAGTAGGGACTGGAATGTCATGTTAGCAGTTTGGTCACCAGTCTTTAAGCCAATGGTTTTCTATCATTTTTGAGTCTCCAGTAGAGAACTGAATGGAAAATAACATGATATCACAGCAGGTTAAAATATATAAAGATATTCAATAGTGTGTGTATGTGTGTATATGTATCTATATACCACTACTACTAAGTGAAGTACTCATACGTGGAATTTAAGAAACCACATAGAGGATCATAGGGGAAGGGAAGGAAAAATAAGATGAAATCAGAGAGAGAGAGACAAACTATAAGAGACTCTTAACTCTACAAAACAAACTGAGGTTTCCTGGAGGGAAAGTGGGTGGGGGGATGAGGTAACTGGCGGATGGGCATTAAGGGCACATGATGTAATGAGCACTGGGTATTATATGTAACTGCTGAATAACTGAATTCCACATCTGATACTAAGGATACACTATGTGTTAATTAATTGAATTTAAATAAAATAAGATTAAAGAAAAGAATAGGGACTTTGGTCACACAGTATTAGGTCAGCCTTCCAATGAGCTGGAGAGTAAGATTAGCCATGTGGACAGCCAGCCAGGTCTATGTGTTCAGTGAAACTTCTGGATACCCCAGCTTGGGTGAGCTTCCCTGATGAGCAATTCATACTCTGTTGCCAGGAAAGTTAATGCAATCAGAATGTCGAGGAGAGGACAAGTGGAAGCTCCATGTTTTGAACTTTCCTGGACTCTGCTCTATGGGTCTCTTTCCTTGGCTGATTTTAATCTATTTCCTTTTGCTGTAATAAGCTGTAGCTGAGAGTATAACAGATTTCAGTGAGTTTTAAGAGTCCTTCTAGTGAATCATCAAAATTGAGAGTGGTCTTGGGGACCTCCGAACTTACAACTGGTATAAGAAGTGAGGGTGATTTGGGGTAATGTTTCCTAACTTTGCAGCTTGCTTTGCAAATTATCTGTAAATCTAAAATTACTACAAATAAAGAGTTTATTTGAAAACAACCCCAGAATCATAGAACCTGCTCTGGCTAGTTAAAGCAGAACGGGTAATATCCTATATCACCTTAATATAGGGATATTAGGTAAAGGAATCTTAAGGCTAAGGAACAAAGCCCCACATCACCCCATGAAATTTTACTAACTTGATTTTACTGCAACCACTGGTAGCTCTATCACTGGGGCTGCTTCTGCCTCGGAAACTCAACCTTGCAAACACTAGGAAATCACCACCCCTGCTGTTCCTGTCACCTGCAAAATAAATAAGTTAGTTAGTTGATTTTTAAGAATTTAAAAAATGGAGTTTCCATTTACAGCATCCCAATCTGATATAAGTTAGCTGCAAAGGACGTTTGGAAATTGAGTCCTGTCAGGACATCTCCGTTGGGGAGGGATGACTTCTTTTGTGAGAAAAGAAAAGATGTATCACCAAGTAGATGACAGAATAAAAATTCCAAAGAGAAAAAAGAGACTGCAACTCTAACTTATTTCTTGATGGGTAGAAAGTTATTAATCCCATGGAGAGGTAGAAATCAGCAAATATAAAAGTAATAATCACTATTATTAGTTTAGTATCTATTACGTGCCAGGCACCGTATATACACTCACTCTAAACTCTCTAATAGCCCTATATGGTAAGCATTATTATCCTCATGTTATAAATGACAGAACAGGAGTCAGAGAAGTTAAACATAACCAATATCACACAGCAGCAAATCTGACTGACGCCTAATCCTCTCCATCTCTCCATCTATTGCTTCCAGAATGCCCACCAGAGCACCTGAAGCTAAGGAGACATTTCTACAGGAGTCATGTAGTAAAGTATATTGGAAATTGAACTGTGTTCAGTTTTCCTTGAAGAATGGTTTTCATTCTGAAATCCCAGTCAATGCCATGGTTCCAGGCATTGCAATAGAAATGTCTGAGCCCAGGTAAATGCTAGTGAACAAAGGGTCAAGAGAGGTGTCCACTCAGAGATGGTCACAGAGCAGGGAATATAAGACAGGTGACTTTAGACATGGAGGATACAAAGGTTCTGTCTGGCTTCAGAAACACTGTAGAGGTTCACCTTCCCGAGGATGGGATGCCTGGATCAGGCAGCCAGTCTACTGCTTAGCCGCTCATCTGGTGGAACCTGCCAGAGGGCCTGATGATGATACACAATAAACAAAACAAAACAAAACCCTGCCCATTTTCTAAACTTCCAACAAGTTTATCATTAGGACATTGTATACTTTTTACCTTGGTTGGGAACTGCCATCAGATTTTCTGCCAGAGACTTAAAAGACCTACCTCTATGTTTTAGCTGAAATATTATTGGGGGAAGGTTATGATTCTCAATAGAAAATTCATATATGGGAGAATAGGAAGGTGGCAGAGTAATTTCTTTGTCTGACTTGCCATATTTAAATTTCTCTTTCTAATCATCCTTGACGATTTCAATGATGTGGACTTGTTCTTGCATAATGTGTGCGGCATAAACGGTTCAGTACCCATGAACAATGCTTTCTTTAGTATCCAAATGAAAGCATACCTGAGTGATGTATTTAACATGCAAATTGGATCACGTGAGGCCTCTGTTTAAATCCCTTCAATGGCTTTCCTTTTAGAATAAAATCCAAACTCTTTACCACAATGGAAAAGAAAAAATGTGCCTGCCTTTGTTATTTCTTTTGACCTTGGTCTTATACGCTTGAATGAATTTATCTACCCAGCTCTGCAGCCATGTGGCTCCTTACAGAGATTCAGGAAATATAGTTCAATTTAGTTAAATAATAATCAACAAGTATCTGCCATGGGCCAAGTTTGTGGTAGATGATGGGGATTTAAATTTATATAAAACATGGACAATCATGCAGGCCGGTGGGGGACACATATGCCAATTAATAGTGAGAGACCAATGAGATACATGCAGAAAGAAGGGCATGCAAGGTGGAGTGGTGGAACCAAGTAGGAAAGGAGTGTTGGGAGGTAAACAGCCAGGGACGGCTGCACAGAAGATACAATGAGTGGGGCTTTGAAGGATGGAGTCAGTAACAGTGTAGGAGAGGAACAGCATGTTAAAAGGCCCAGGAGCATGAAACAACACAGGGTTTTGTCATGCTGGGCCATAATGCACATGACGCACAGGCCAGAGAGGAGGCTAGATCAGTAGGGACTGGAATGTCATGTTAGCAGTTTGGTCACCAGTCTTTAAGCCAATGGTTTTCTATCATTTTTGATAGAAATTTTATGATTCCTTCCACCTTCTGAGACAAGGGTTCCGCAGCTCCAGGAAGCAATGACTGTTCTTTTGTCCTGGTTTATTGTTAGTGTCAGAGCAAGCTGGACCCCAGTCTATGTGGACCCCAGTCTATGTGGAATCACGTGACCCTCTCAGCTCCCGTTCTCCCTGACCATCACATCATCTCAGTGGAGCAAAACCAGATTTTATACATTGATTGAAGCTTTATACTATGATCTATGAAGGATTAGTGGTCACAGGTGTCTGATCATGTACTAGCTATAAGCAGCAGGGATGTCCTTGAATGCTTTTAAGCAAAGAAATGGCACCTGAGTTTTATTTTACCATGATCACTCTGGAAGCCAGAATGGAACATGGAATGAAGGGGGGTAAGAATCAAGATAATAAGCAAGGAGCCCACATGTAATAAACCAGGTTAGAAATTATTAAGGCCTGAATTCAGGGAATGAAGCTGGAGACCAGGAGATAGACTAGAGCAAAATCATAGCACAGGATTCCCAGAGCAGTGGCGGCAAATACAGATACCTCTAGATACCATAGACATTTGGTTATGTCAAGATTTTGTTTTGCACTTGAGACTGAGTTCTACAAAAGAGAAAATAATTACAGTATACAACATACAGGAGTCTACAACTCCTTCAAATGGTCTCTGGAGCAGGGCAATGAATGAGTTTTACAGAATCCAGGAACTACTGAAAATATTGATGTAATTGCGTGCACTTTTATGGAGAGGTAATTCATCGTTTTACAAATATCCAAATGGTTTCAAGAACCAAAAGAGAAAGCTTTAGCCTAGAAAGGTAAAGAGAAAGACTTCATGCCTTTCCCTCTCAGAGAAGCTTGTGCATGAACTGGGAATGAATGTACAAAGAGCTTGTTGAGAAGGAAGAATGACCGAGCCCCAAACGGACTCATGGCTGTGAAGATTCTGGTCCTTGCAGAAAGCAAGGCCCGGTATGAAGGCGAGAAAAGTATTTAGCAGTAACTGACAGGGAGAGCTCAAGGGGAGATGCAACATAAAGCTTTCTCAAGTTTGTGTTGATGACTTCTGTCAGAGCTGCTGGGGAAAATTAAGAGGCCCCAGACTTTACAGAATGAATGATTATTTCCAAGCAGGGAGGTAAACGGAAGAAAATATATTAGTGGCCCAGGTGTCAGAAATGACCAAAGAAAGTACTCTTCATCAGGGAACACCAGTCCATACGGTATTTTGTGAATTTTGCAAAGCCTCCCTGCTTCATCCAAAGGGGGTGCCATCTTCAGGTAGCACCCACAGCTCAGAGGATTCTAAACCCCACACATGCTCTCAGCCAGCTTCCCTTGTAAGGGTCCCACCTGAACAACTGTACACAGCAGCCCCACCTCTGGCATTACCGGACATTCAGGACAGCATGTCAGCAACCCTCCTGCCACATCCTACAACCTTCCCTAGTCATCCCATCACCACATACCAGCTGCCGCCAGACCCCCATCCCTCTGCCACCATTCTACCCTCTCAAAGCCACCTAAATATTCCCCACACTCTTCCCACCTTCTGGGAAAAAAGTTTATTCACCCATCTTTCCCTCTGTTTGACATGCTTCTTAGAAAGCCTCCAGACAACTTCCTAGCCTCACCCTTTCTCCAGACCATCCCTGGGACTCTCTACACTATTGTTCGGATCGTCCTTGATGAACCATCCCTGATGAATCTCGCTGGGGGCTTCTCTTCCCATTTCTTAGTCGATCATCTTCCTCGCCTATATCACCGCTCTCTCTCTTGCACTCACGAGGTTCACTTTCTTCCTCCCTCGGGCCTTCTGGTTGATCTTTGTTGCTCTCTTTGTAGAATCGAGAGCTTATAGTCAGGCAAGTCTGGAGGTAAAGGAATGTCACTGTGAATGTCTCCACTCCACTGTTGTCCGGCTCTCCCTCACAGTTCTGCCGGAACTACCAAATGGCTGCTCTAATTCTTTCCAAATGATTCCGGGACCTGGAGAGAGTGTCTGCCGCGTGTCAAGTCAAGGCCTCTTTGCTACCAATTGGAACCTGCCATTTTCTTCCTCAGCTGTCCCAGCTTAGCATGGTGTTTTCTACCACTGCTGGGACCCTCCTGGCAGGGTCTGCACAATGTCCCCACCATTGCTCCTACAAAGGGAGCTGCCTGTGACTAAATGTCAAAGATACAGATGTTCCCCCAGGGGGTGCCATCTGCCATCAACGCCAGCACCCACACTGCTGACATCTTAGGCTTTCAACTTCTCCCCATCCTTTTCATTATATTCCCAAACTGTCCTCAAGAATTAATTAACCCGCTTTTCTCTTGTTATTTACTAAAGTTATAAGAATGCAAGCTGACAACGTTTTGGTAAATTGTCCAATAAATTTTAGTTAACATGAAATAGCAGTGACTATTTATTATTCTAATATCTGGATCAGACCTGTGTAAAGAGTAAATGGTATTTCATTCCATTGACAATTATAAAGATGTCTGCTAATTAATTTTCATTCATTTAATAAATGTTAGGGAGTTCTAGGTCAGAGGTACTTTTATATCATTTGAGAGAATAATGAATTTCCAGCTATAGTTTTTTCACTTTGTTTCTCTAACGTTCAATTTCCAGCTGCTATTTATTAAAGTTATCCGTGATCTTAGCTCTAAATTGGAATTCACCTCTAAAAAGACGGCACGGAAGGACAGACCACACCTTCTGTGGGATTTCCCATAACATCCTTACTATTTGTTAGGGGTTGAATTGTGTCACCCACAGAAGATATGTTGAAGTCCTAACCCCTGGCACCTTGGAATGTGATCTTATTTAGGATTGGGCTTGTTGCAGATGTAATTAGTTAAGATGAGGACATCTGAAGTAGGGTGGGTGCTTAATCCAGGATGATGGATTATAACAAGAGAGAAATTTGGACACAGACACAGACGGAAGATGGCCATGTGAACACTGATGCGGAAATGGAGTTTTGCTGCCACAAGACAAGGAATGCTTGGGGCTACCAGAAGCCGAAAGAGGCAAGAATGGATTTTTCCCTAGAGGTTTTGGAGCAAGCAGGGCCCTACTGACACCTTGATTTCAGACTTCTAGCCTCCAGAACTGAGAAATTTCTGTCATTTGAAGCCACCCACCCAATTTGGGGCACTTCAAGTTAGCAGCCATAACACACTAATAAACACTATCTGAAAAAGAGCTCGACTGCTAACTCAGGTAGTCAACACCCACTGCTTCAGTGTTCACTACTGTCTCTCATTGCTGAGTGCTAGGAATACGGAGATGAATGGCATGATCCCCAGTTTCCAGGCACTCATAATTCTAGGGGAGCAGGGCCAGGGGAGGCAGACCCACCAACAACCAGCACTAACCAGGGAGATACATGGAATTCAGTAGAGAGAAGGACCAAACAGGAGAGCAAACATGTGAACTACAGCTAAAGTAATTGAAGAAGACTTCACAGAGAAGGTGGCCTTGAAGGCTGGATCTGAGTAACCAGTAGGAAGTCCATAGAAATGGGAAGAACAAACTTTTGAAACAGAACAAATAGCATTTGGAAAGGATCGCATCATCATACTTTACTGGCATGGTGAGTTGAATTATTCTCTGCACTCAAATCCGCAGGAATGACCCCCTATCCATAAAAACAAACCATTTACCCTTTGAGTTTTGCTATTATGGGCACTTACCCTACAGTGTCCATTTGTTTGCTCAAAACAGACTACTCTGTTGTCAAATAGAGTCATTTGTAAAACACCTTTCAAAACACTATTTTAAAATGTAGGTGTTATTATGCAGGTCTGGTGAAGCCAACAGATCAGGAGATGGATGCCACTGAATACAGAGTGTCTTACACTTCTCAAGAGCAGGATGCACACCAGGCCACAGGGGCCACGTGTGGAAGCACCAGGTTTGGGCAAGAGGCTGAGGGAGCAGGAGAAAAACATGGGCAAGGACCTTTGTTGTGGTTTCTGTGGGAAGAAACAAGCAAGGCCAGGGAAGCAGGCTTAGGATTGGCTAGTCTGAATACTTTCAGTGGGCTCTGTGGTGTAGGGGCAGCCCCTGGTCCCCTGGTACCTGGCCTTTGGGTGATGAGGGCAGGTGGCAAAGGGTCCAGAAACAGGAGACAGGGTGTGGGGAGCTCTGGATTGGTCAGTTTGCATATGAAAGGCATGCCCCTGGGTTTACTTCATTTACTGTCTGTGGGAACTGGCTAGCCCTAAAAGGGACAGACTCTCCAGGGTCAATAAGGCCTCAAAATGTCAAAGCATCAGAAACACAGAAAATAAAAAGGCATAATTAATACAAACACCTTTCTGATAACTGAATGCAGCTAGATAGGTGCAATTCTTCCTAAACTGTCCACCTTAAAGAAACTATTTTAGCCTTACATATCTTCTAGAAATAATAGAATCCCAAAGATACACCAGTGCCAGTAACAGGTTCCAGTGCTGAGACTCACTGGGACTTTGGCTGCTAAAAGGACTAGAAGGGGACCCTTGCGTTTCCTTCTGTGTAACAGGAAAGTCAGGATGAGTAGCTAACGAGTCATCTGGACTAAATGAGAACTAAATGAGTTCATTTATGTCATGTCAGTCTAGCAGATTGATTCATTTGGTTTTCATGCAGAGTTCCAAGAGAACAATGCCAATTATTTCCACAAATAGAACGGAACGATCCAGCTACCTGAGGAGTGACTTTAGCATTCCTTTAAGGAATAAGACGTATCTTCCTTCTTTATTCCTTAACCCTCTACCTTCCTTCCTTAGAAAAAAAGTATCTTGGAAGTTAAGAAGGCAAAACTCTAACTTAAGAAGTTCAAATTCTTCCTGGGTGTTTGCTACCATTGACGTTGTTAGGGATAAGCAATCCTTAACCTTTACCAACTACTTTTTATTTGCCAAGCACCATGCTAAGAGCTTTGTAAGCAGGATCTCATTTCTTCCTCTTTTTTTTAAATTATGTTATGTTAGTCACCATACAGTACTTCATTAGTTTTTGATGTAGTGTGCCATGATTCATTGTTTGCATATAACACCCAGGGCTCATCGCAATACGTGCCCTCCTTAATACCCATTTCTTCCTCTTAATAACTCTTTGAGATAGGTATTCTTACTCCCCTGTGTCAGGAATTAAAAAAACATGAGGTTTGAAGACGTTAGGTAACTTGCCCACAGCGGCCCCTTTAGAAGAAAAGGTATGACAGATAGAAGTGAAAACCAAGTCCATCAGACATGATAACCCAAATTTCTGACAACTGTGCTGGTGCTTCTTCAACTTAACATGCATGGAGACCATGCAAAGATCTTCCAAAAATGCAGATTCTGATTCAGCATGCTTCGGTAGGGACCTGTGATTCTGCATTTCCAAGAAGCTCCAAGTCATTTCCAGCAGAGTACTCATTTTTTGAAATTAATATATTCCACATTTTAGAACAGTTTTTCAGTTAACAGAGTAATTTCACAAAAAAGTAAAGTCCCATATATACCCTCTCCTCACACACCTAGTTTTGCCCCCTATTATTAATATTTTGCATTAGTGTGGTACATTTGTTACAACTGAGGAGCCAATATTGATTATTGTTAAGTAAAAGTCAATAGTCTGCATTAGGGTTACTGTTTGGGTGGTACATTCTATGGATTTTGATACCATAGAATGGTATCAGACAAGATTTATAGGCTGGAGATCCCCATAGTTCTCCCCAGATCCTTCTGTCTCCCCAGTGTCTGCCATTTATCATCATGTGACCTCTGTTGTTTTTCTTATGAAAAAAAAAAAACATTTTGGTACGTCTCTATCAAAAGTGAGAAAATGTTAGACCAGAAAAAGCTTCATGTTTCCGAAAAGTGGATGAGAGCAATCACTTAGTTTGACATGTATTTGTTGACTGCCCAGTCCCAATTATTGTTTTAGTTTGAGATGCTTTATATAGAACTCCTTTCTCCTGAAGCTTTGTCCTTTCTGCCTCTGGCCATGTAGGACAGTTACCATAAAGGAGGACAGGACACTTCAGGATTGCAGAAAACCTAGTATTTTCCAAAGGTGCCCAATTCTGGCTCCTCCTCTTACCCCTTCCAGTGGCTGCTCCCCTCCTTGCCAAAAATAGTACCACAGGGTCCAGTTCTTCCTACACCGTCCAGCTCTGCTTCCACACACTCCTAGGGGCTGTCCTGGCTTTCTCTGGTATAAAATACAGCGTACCTGGTAACATTTGAATTGTATGTATTCATTGGATTCATTTAGTATGCCCTTTGGGGCTAACTAAAAATAGTACACAGAACTGGTTTTTATTTGAAACTGAAATTTAACTGTCCTGTGTGTGTTTGTTGTTGTGTGTGTGTTGTTCCTGTGTGTTGTTAAACGTTTTGTTTTGTTACTAAATCTGGCAACCCTACCTCTAAGATATCTTTCCCCCCTGCTCAAATATCAGAGACCAAGTGTTTCATCTTTTGCTAGGACCTGCTCAGTGTTCCTTCCCAAAGGGACCCACTCTCTGGAGTTACTGTCCCTATTTTCACTGTAATTCTATAGTGGACAAATGAAATGTTCTGTCCATTTTTTTTCCGATATAATAGTAATAATAGACCTCTCTACTAATTTTTACCCTGTCTTTCTCCTGTCACCAAGGTAAACATGAGGACAATCCTTAAACAGAAATAACTTCGTGAAGGAATGCTATTCCTGTGAATCCTTCCTTGGCACCATCATCTTCCGAGGCACAACCTCATCTTTTTACTGCTGTGCTTAGAAGTCTTTCCCCAACTTCCCAACTTTATTTTGCTGCTTTCTCTTTCTTTCTTTCTTTCTTTCTTTCTTTTTTTTTTTTTTTGCTGCAACTCACCTCACTCTTTTTATGTGATTCACTCTTGAAGCATCCTTTTTTAGTCCTTCCTTTAATTCATTAGAAACAAGACACTATGTGATGACACAGTTGCCATCTTTTCTATATTCGAATTTTTGTGACATTTTTAAAGCCAAAATCATAAAATAAGAAATATTTGCTCAGCCCCAGGCTTGATGAGGTCATCACATCAGACCTCTGGGCACTTTCTTAGTATAACAAGAATAGACCCGTGGACCTCTGGAAGGTTTGGTGATTTGTTTTTATGTCATGGAGGTTGACACATGAAGGGACGATTTTTGTAATTGTTTTCCCCAGAGGTTGCTAAGGTTTCACATGGTTCTTCTGGCCTCCCACCCCCTCTCCATCCCCTGCCAATAACGGCTCTCGGACTTTTTCAGGTAAAAGCATGTGCTAGCCTCTTCTATCATCACATTGTTATAAAACTAAAAGGAAAAAGCCAGAAGAGCTGGTGGTCATATTGAGAAGTAAATAATTCAAGACCTATAACCTGTATTGGTTTCAAAACTGTGAGGGTTGGGAATTAGGGAGGCACATGAACTGTGAAAGAAAGAATTGGAACAAAAATTCTCAACGTACAAGCTTTATCAATCGTGTGTCCGACCCCTCAATAGAACTGGGTCTCAGCTGCATCAGAAATCCGTCTACTTACCATTACCATTTTTGTAGAGTCGATGTGTACCATCAGACTAATCATCCCCAGTATTTGCTATACCTGACTCTTTTCCAAAATCAATCCCACCCTCAAAGACAGGAGATAAACTGCCCCTGAGAACTATTCTAAAGAACTTGCCAAAGTAGGTTGATGTTTTTAATCTCTTCTTAGTTATCCTTGTAATCTGGACTAAATGACTTGACACAATAAGACCTGGATTCATTAAGGTTGTAAAAATATGCTTCATCAACTTGGGGGGGGGTGGTTGTTGGTAACCACTGCAGTGAGGTGAATATCACTTGTCAGAGGATTTTTCATTTCTAAATTAATTTAATCATAGAACCTCTCTCAATTCTGCTTCTGTAATCATTATGCCCTTTCAATGTCTCTCTGAAGTTTGTATCATTCTAAAGAGGTAATGAAGTGCATAGAGCTTTACCGTCCCTCTGGCAAGGATTTAAACAAATCTGTGAGGAAAGCCAAGCCAGATAGAGAGATACCCAGGTGGTAGCTCCTTTAGGGGTTTTGGCTTAGCTGGTAATAAACTGACACTTCTCTTTAGGTCCCACTGAGGTGGTTTCATTTTCACCTCAAAAGTTGGTAAATGCCACCTGACACAATGTTTTATGTATGTAAAATCCATACACAATAGCATGTGGTGCTATTTTCTTTATAAAAATGATTTTTTCCAGAAATCAAATGTGTCCAAAATAATTAAAAACATACTAAGAGATGTTAACCTTATGAAATTGAATATTATGAATGTGATTAAAGCCAACTGATTTTATACAAGTCCCATTAGCATAAGAGCAGGAAAAATACTTTAAAAATCTAAAAATAGTATGATGATGCATAAGAATGAAGGTTCTGACGTGGGATGGATTTTTCATTTAAAGTCATTAACGCATGGCCTATCTACTTATGTGTCCTCCGTGGTGCTAAAGCTCAATGAATCTGGAATAGATTTGCCCCAAATTATGGAATTGTATAATATTACAGCAAGACTAATCGCTAAAGCAATACAGTCCAAAAGTCTCTTGTGGCAGTCAAGAAGAAGAAAACCCAAGTGAGTATTTGATTTTTTTTTTAAAGATTCATTTAAGAGAGAGAGAGCAAGTAGGGGGAAGGGCAGAGGAAGAGGGAGACAAGCAGACTCCCCACTCAGTGGGGAGGCTGATGCAGAGCTGGATCCCAGGACCCTGAGATCATGACCTGAGCCAAAATCCAGAGTCAGACACTTAACCAGATGATCCACCCAGGCGCCCCAGTAATTCTGTGATTTGTCCAAAGTCACAACTTAGGGCAGATGGGTTAGAGGCTTATCGTCAGACCCCTAGGCCCTTAGCCAGTTAGGCAGTAGGCCCTACTGTGCTCTGCCCCAACTTTCTTCTCGTTCGGCTCCCTGGGCCACAGATGATAGGAAAGCTATTTCCCACAGTCCCTTTCAGCCAGGATTCTACATGTGACCTGGTGAAAGGAAAGAATTAACACCTGGACTATAAATCTTCCTCCAGCCTCAGAGATGTTTGAGCACAGTTAAATCTGTAGTCAAAGTTCTTGAGATATCCATTGTGGTCAGTCGACAGCACCAAAAATACTCCTAAGTATTTTGTACTTAGTTATCCAAGATTGTTTGCTGTATAACTTGTCATTTATGGAAGGACTATAGTTATAAGAAAGAGTGGGAGGTCGGCACATGACCTCTGGGGTGCTAGGTGATTAGCAAAGTGTCTAAGTTCAGGGATTCTGAACTCTGTGGCTTCCCTGTGCTGATGTGATCCACGTTCACTCAGCATCTTTTCATTTCCCGTGGCCAGAACGTAAGCAATGCATGTGACTAGGGACATCAGGAACAGTAGCCAAGGTGTCTGTGATGCTCTTGCCCTGGACGCCCTCTTTTCTGGAAACTTTCTTAAAGATAAGTAAACATTGTGCTGGGTAAGCCTTTTGTGCCTTGAAAGTCTGAATGATCATCCAGAGTGGAAACCCACCCTGGTGATCTTGCACTGAGTTTCTGCCAAGGGGAACCACCTACACGCTTGGAGGCAGACGTGAGCAACAGGTGATGACACGGGCAAAGCCATCAAAGCTTCTAGGAGGCACAGTGGCAGAAGTATCTGGCTTTTCTGGGGCAATGTCCTTGTCTTTCTACTGTCCAGACTTTAGCATCAGAGGGTGCAAGGAGCAAGCTATGACAGCAGGGATTTTTCCAAAATAAGTAAGAGATGGTGGGATGCATTTTCAGACCCTGCTCCTGAATGTGTCCATTCTATGAGCCAAATGAACCATTCAAATATGCATCTTTTCACCACATAGAATGGATTCTTCTTCTGCTCTCAAGAATCCTGATTAATAGAGTTAGGGGTTTCTTGTCTTTCGCATTGAAGGGATTGTTCTGAGCATTTTACTTCAGTTTGGCTTCTGCGTAAAACCCTGATCAGAGTTAAACCCATCCTCCCTATGGGCTATAAGGGGCAAGATTTGTTTCTGTAGCCTTTTGCCTAAAATTCAGAAGCCCCCAAAACTGCCTATGATGTGTTTCGAATGCCTTGACCACCCGCCCAAGTCTTTCAGTCAGTGAGATACCATCCCTCGGAGAGGAAGGAAGACTGGACCTGTGGTTAACTCTGCTTGGGTCCCTATGGTCATGAAAGGTTGGGATAATTTGGCCTTTCTGGCCTTATGAATATTAAACAGCCAAGGAAAAGGAAGCTTTGGAACAAGAAGCTTCACCAAGACCCTGCTTTGCTCACACAACAGAGGAGGCCAGAGAGCCAGTGCAATGGGGGTTCTCATCCACCTGGCCAAGGTGAAGGTGTCTCCCTCTGAGCCTCGTCAACCATCACCTGTCACAGCAGCAAGGCCCGGGCTTCACCACAGTCAATGGAGCAACTGACCAGTGGATCAAATTATGTTTATGGACCATCTAATGAGTATTGGGACATTGTAGAAGCTGCAAAGGGAAAAAGAATGAGAAAGACACAATTCTTGCTCACAGGAACTAACGTACAGGAAGAAAAATCAAGCCTGTTATGACACATTTTGGCAGTTAGAGGAATCCAGGGAGGAAGTTAGAGATCAGGGTGGAAGGCGGATAGTCAGAGAGGGAGGAATGGTTGGTCCAGGGATGGTAGGGACCCTGAAGCTGAAGGTCTCTACAAATGAAGAGGCATCATTTGGTGGGGGGGTGGGGGGTGGGGGCGGGGGAGACAACTTTCTAAGCAGGAAGGCAAAGGGACAAACAAAGCAGAGAGGAAGTAGGAATGGAGACGGAACTGCCAGCGGGTGGCCTTACTTGCTCAAGAAGCGATGGTTACCTGAACGAAGCAGAAAGAACGTGCTTCTTGAGAACATAAAGGAAAGGGGCTTGAACAGCATCCTAAATCTTGAGTTCCGCTGTTGCTCTCGTGTCCTCAAATGGAGAAAGGCAATAAAAGCAGCAGGTTAAGGCTGCTTTTCATTGTGCAGTTGCCCCCTGCATGTCTCAGAACTTAGGGCTCGCGTTGGGTGACCAGACACAGAAGCACGGGGTATGCGCTGTGAAATGAAGAGAATAAATGTGGGTTACGTCTAATTCTTCCTCTTGTGGATATGGGAATGTTTCCATCCGTACATTCATTCAATAAGCACTGAGTACCCAATAATAACTAATTACCAATTGCAACTGAGTACTTACATGTATCCGACTGAATTCATTCATGTATGCAGCAGACACACATAATTCCCTCCCATTTTTCTCACTAATAGAACCCTTCTGGTCCTGGGGGCTACAAGGCTGCATTTCCCTGCCTCCTTTGCAGATGTGGATGTGGACACAGTTCTGGCCCCCAGTAGCTGGCAAAACTGTCAGTGAGGGGACCTGCTTGCTTAAAGGCAGAGCATTAACATGGCAGAAAGGAGGAGAAAATCTGAACATAAGGAAAAGGGCTGGAGCAGAATCCTGAGATGCTGAATGTAGGAGGATCAACCCAAAAGGAAGAAATCAGTCCTTATGAGTCAGTTTGAAGATAAAATATTTCAAGATAAACTCTTTGAATTCTAAGAATGACCCCCTTTTAGTATAACCTATTGCATTATTTGGCTAACAGAATAGTTGTCCTTCTTTCTGTATTACCAAAGGCCTCTCTATTATCCTCACCTGGCATGGGCCGGAGACCCAGAGGGGGTGTGAGTATACACTCCACCTCAGAGAGGAGATGTCCTCTCCTTTGAGGTAGTTAATGTTACTACTCTCATTTATCGTATGATAAAATGGTGACCTAGGAATCTAAATGATTAGCCAAAGATGACAAAGCCAGTCAGAGGCAAAGGGAGAACTCACACATGGATATGCTTCTGCTGCTTCCTTTAATGTCTGATAGCATGTGAGGGACAGGCAACACAAGAAGGAGCAAAAAACAGTCCTTGCCTGAGGGGAACTTCCAGTCTTTCTGGGAGCGTGACATATGGAAAAACAAAAGAAACGCTAAGGGACCACAGAGGAAGAAGAAATCGAATAGGCGGCAGTTTGTAGAAAAGTCTCTCATGGTCCTGGAGTCAGTTTAGGGAAATCACCCCCCACCCTCTTTCTCAACCCACTCCTGAGGGCTTAACTGGCAACTGTTGCTCTCAGACAAGACTTAAGTTTCTTAATTTAGTTCCAACACTGGGATAACTAGTCATGACTATGTCCTATGTGCAAAACACCATACTCCATCTTTCTAGAAAGAGTCAACAAATGGATGAGGAATGTCTTGGCTTTCAAGAAAATTACAATTTGGGAAGAAAAATATTAAAAAATTATAATAAAGGAGAAAAAAATCATAGCCTAGCAAATTCTGTAAGAGTGAATCAAAGGTGAAAGACAATAGGGATACCAATCTGCTTTGATCTCTGATCTTTGATGTCCTTTGTAGGTTGTATCAGTCATTATTACAAAATACTACTGAGTCTTTACTGCATACCAAGTACCATGCTAGGCTCTGGTAATTCAAAAAAGAACAAGACACAGCTTTTGCCTTGCTGGGGGTTGGTGCCCACAGACCAGGCATTCTCAGGAAGGAGGATGGTTGGGGGAGAGGTAATATCACCTACAAGGGGGGGGGGTGAAAATTGGTTCTTGTGAGGATGAAAAAAAATCTGTTTTTAAGTGTATAAGGCACAGATATACATGCAGTATATGAACAGATATGACTGTGTGGTATTAAAATTTTATGGGAGGCATAGTGATTAGATAAAAATGTCTAGAAAGTTTCTTTGGGGGGGATGATATTAAAAATGGGTTAAGAAATACTGATATAGACAATTTAACAAGCAATTTCAACACAATGTGATAAATGCTGTGATAAGCCAAGTGGATGGTGAGAACACAAAATAGAGACACCCAACCTGGGCTTTAGGGGACAGGAAGACTGCCCTGCAGTCTCTCAGCGTTGGCCCCTCAGCTGAGGCCAAAATGGTGAGGAAGGGCCAGGAAAGGTGTAGGAAGGCATTCCAAAACTATGAAGCATTGTGTGTAAAATCGTAGCATTGAGAAAGAAAGCATGCCCCACTAATGAAACTGCATGACGTTCACAAACTTCACCAGAAAGTCCAAGTTGGAAAGGGGACGTGAGGTTTCCACTCCTACCCATACCAAGTAACCCATACAATTGCACTTTTGAGTGAGTCCCAAAGCAACCGAAGGCTCTGCAGCAAGTCAACACTGCAATGCAAGCTGCTCTTGGGCCTTAGGACTCTGCAGATCCGATGAGACACAAAATGTCTGTGACAAATTGGGGTGAGGTACAAGCCTCTGGGAAGCAATGAAAGGAGAGTCACAGCATAGAACTAGGGGGTTTTGAAGCAAACTCACACCCTCTTCTGCAGAAAACTATCCTTTCGAGAAACAGGTTTTGGCTAGCTATGAAGTATTGATAAAGATTAAATGCCTAACCGTGAGGTATCAAATGACCCTGTGATCTGAGCTACCAATGAAACCTAGATGCCGAGTGTATATGACAGTAATCTATCCGCACATTCCATGAGTAGATGATTCAGACTTCTTTGACACCTACTTTGGTTGAATCGCCCCATTTCCTCCAGTCTATACTTAAGGCCCCATGGGAAATCCTGTGACAGTTGATCAAGGAGAGAAAAACTCAGTCCTGGTTTACAGGTGTTTCTGCACGATATTCTAGCAGCAACCAGAGGTAATGGTGGCAGCATTACAATCCTTCCCAGGGCTGGCTACTCTACTAGTAGCAGTAAAGGAAATTTTTCCCAGTGGGCAGTTTATTTGATCGTTCGCTTTGCACCAGAAGACCTATGTATCTACATTGATTCATGGACAGTTGTTAACAGTTGATCTGGATGATCAAGGACTTGGAAAGAACAATATTGGAAAACACCCTCCAGTGAGGTCTGGGGAAGAAGTATGAGGATGAAACTTTCAGAATGGGCACAGAGTGTGAAAACATTTTTATGCCATGTTATTGGTCATCAAAAAACATCTATTGCAGAGGAAGTTCTCAGTAATCAGTTGAACAAATGACTTGTAGATGTCAATATCTCCCCAGTCTTCCCAGTGCTCAATGGGCCCATGTACAAAGTGGCCATGGGGGCAGGAATGGAGGCTATCAATGGGCTCAGTACGCATTGACTTCCCCTCACCAAAGCTGACCTGTCTCCCACTGTTGTTGAGTGCCTAACCTGCCAACATCAGAGATTGAGCCCCCTGGTGTGCCAGTATTCCCCAGGGATGAATTTACGTTGGTTATATGGAGGAGGCAGGAATTTATCCTCATCAAATAGACATGATTCTGGATATGAATGAACCATCCCTATTTATAATGCCCTGCCAGCACCACAATTTGTGAACATCTGAAATGCTTCATTCATCATCACGATATCATTCAAATATCACTTCTAAGCAGGGAACTCATTCCAGAGTAAAAGAGGCATACAATGGGCTCATGCCAGTGGAGTTCACTAGTCTTCCAATAGCCATCACTAGCAGCAGTTTGCCCAGTAGAATGGGGAAACAACCTACTGAAGACAGTTATGGTGCCATTTGGGAAATGATATCCTGACAGGACAGGATTCTATTTTATAGGATGCAGTTCATATTTTGAATCAGGGACCAGTAAGTAAAACAGCCTCACCCACAGTTAGAATACATGGGTCCAGGAATCAACCTATGAATTGCATGTGGTTCCCCTCATTATTCATAATCCACATGCAGAATTTCTGCTTTCTGTCCCAACAACTCTGAGGTTTGCCAGCTACTGATTCAATAGGTGAAGGTGGACTTGATCTACTGGTTAAGATGATTATCTCTGATTACTAGAAGGAAATTGGTTTGAAACAGGGAGGACGACTTGTGGAATCCAGGGATTTCTCTGCCCAAAAAACGGCAGGTCCACTGAAGAATCAGACCCATTAAGAATGCAGATTTAGAACACCTCACCAATTAAAATACCTTGATCTGCTAAAGTTATGGCTGTCAGGAAAGGAAACATGGGATGGGTAGAGGAAGAAGGAGGTTATAAATATAAACAATGGTCCTGTGATTGGCTATAGAAACAATGACTAATGGCTATAAATTTTTTCTTCTTTGCTGATTATATGAATGGGTATATGTTTGTGTAATTGTAAACACAAATTTATTTTTCTCACATCCTATCCTTTATTATACAAGTTTTTTGGCAGTTTACGACTTAGCCTTTAGGCAATTAAATATTCAAATGGAACTGTGACTGAATTTGAGGACCAGGTATTATAGCCCAGAGATAAATGGTAGGATTACTAATGAAGGTGGATACACTTATTGAGACTTCGGGTTCCTCATTTTGAGAAAAGGATGAGAACGTCTTCATTTGTACAAAGGATGGTTACCTTGCTAGATGAAAACAGAGAGCTGTTTCTGTTGTTGTTCGGAAGACCAGTAGGCACAGGAAGGATGTGTGTGTGTGCGCTGACCAGCCAAAGGGACAGATTTTGCCAGTTATTAAGTTATTCTCGGTTAGCTTCAAATCCACCCTTCTATACCCAGTTTGTGATATTGGGGCGGGGACTCTACAAATCACATTTCGGCTTTGCCAAAAGGCTTTATTTGGCTCTGCCAATAGGGGATCCCAGGAAAACTAGACCGAAGGGGGAAGAGGCTGCTCCTTCCTGTTACTCAGAGTCACTCTGGCCTCACCTCTTCCCTCAGGAAGTAGCAGCCCATTCCCCACTAGCTGCAAACTAGCCTCCTCCTGCTCCATCTCAGAGCCACCAGCACCCGCTGTGCTCTGCCCTGTCTGCGAGGCGCGGGGAGCTTGAGCCACTCAGGGCACCACCTCCAAGCTTCTGAAGTTGAGTCACTTCAGCTTCTTCCCTCATTCCTCCAGCCCTCCAGCAGATTAATAGCCGTTTCTTGCAATCTCTGCTTCTGCTCCATCTTAGTGTTCTCTTTCTGCTTTGTCAGTTCTTCAATAACTAGTTAACAGTTCTTTATATTCAGTTCTCTCAATGGCAGTGACTGGTGTGGTTTCTGTCCCCTGACTAACCCCCAACTAATCCAAAAAAATCAACACAGGCTGGATCATAAAGCATCTTACAATAACCGTTAAGAAGTTAAGACTTATTCTCAATAAAATGGCACTGAAGGGTTTTTAAATCAAGAAAGTAACAACGAGATTTGGACTTGAGAAAAATTACCCCAGCTGCACTCTGGAGAATACATTGGAGGGGTCAATACTAGAGGCAGTTAGGAAGGGATTGCAGAAATCCAGGTGAAATAGTGCCTTGAACTGAAGAAGTGAAAGTGTTGATTAAAAAAAAATGAAGTAGTTGCTACTGAGTAGTTAGGACCATAAGGACTTAGTCTGGATTGGATAAAGGTAGGGAAGGAGGGAAAGAAATTTATTTCCTTTGGAAGTGACAAAGAGGAAGCTATCAAGGTTGATAGTCTCTGGTGATGACAGCTGGGTAAGTAATTCAGTTCATAGAAAAGAAGCCCAAACACTGAGGGGTAATCAGGTTTAAGGCAATCAAATGAATTTGGTTTTGAACTGTGGGCTTTGGCTTTTAGGACATCTAGAGGTGGTTGGATTCAGAGATCTGGGGATCAAGAAAATTCCTGAATTTGAAAGATACTAACAGCTCTGTTGAGATTTAGGGGCCATTTGTGTGACTTCAGGACCTCGGGAAATTTGCTACACAGTCTCCTCCTTTTGAGAGAGCTGTTATATAGTGTTTCCTGCCATGCCATCCATGTCTCTCTGCAGAGGGGACTCTAGTGAGTCAGAGGGGACTGCCCTGAGTGTTGGCATGACTACTAGGTGGCCAGTGCGGGCCACTCATCTAGGAGGAATTGAGGAGGAGGTGCCTAAAAGCATGATGAGAACCTGGTGAGCAAAATGAGACTCTCTGAGAGGGTAAGACCACTGAAAAGCAAGTGTCTAATGTGTCACTTGATGAGGACATGACCAATAAGTGCTGACCCAACAGGCGACCCATCTATCACCTTTACCGATTCAGTTCCATTCTCTTTTGGGAGGAAGTATAACAGTAAAGTGGTTAAAGGCAAAGGCACTAGCAAACTCATAAACGTTGATCCCAGCTCTTGTACTTACCAGCTGTCTCACCTCTAGCTGGTTATTTCATTCTTTTAAATTTCAGATTATTCATCTATAAAACATAAAATAATAGCAACCCAAATCATAAGAGAGTTGAGGTTTAAATGAGAGAATCCATATAAAGCCCAACTGAGCCTTCTGTTAGCTGTATGTGCTAGCTACCAGTTTATTGCCTCCCTTTCCAAAGTCATCCTGCATTACCAGCTCCGTGCTAATGCAGATTTAAATATTTCCTTGCACTGAGCACAGTATTGAGCTTTGTCGATGGATGGTTACTGCAGGAGGAAGGATTTTTCTCCCTGACTCCAGTGTGCTGCCATTTTTGCTTCTGGCTCCTGCTGTGTAGAGGTCAGCGGCACAGGTCTTGGGATATCCAGGGGTGCTCTGCCCCAGCTGCACACCCAGGATTTGTAGTCTCTTGTCAAGCTTGTAGCCTGGCCCGGACTGGTGAACACTTCCCATGGCCCTCCCAACATAGACCCCAGACATCCCAGGCCTCGCGGCACCTGACTCACTCCGTGCCTGCTGCCAGCCTCAGCCTGCCTGTGCTCCCAAAGTTCTTGCACCAGGTCCTCCAGATACGTACACTGCGTACCCCAGGCCGCACACTGCCCTGCCGATGAACAGGATCCAGCTACCTCAACTCTCTCTGCAAGTCCACCTGCCAGCCTCAGCATACCCGCTTGGTATGCTTCCTGCAAGCTTCCTGCTTGCCCAGCAAATACAGACTACCTCTAGCCTCTCTGCTGGCCCCCGGGCTTCAAGCACGCCTTTTCCAGCGAGCTCTGAATCCTAGCCTTGGGGAGGGCCCCCCCATTCCAACTCGGTCCTTCCTTGGATAGTGTATCCTTTAGAGTTCTCCCTAGATCTTTTTAGTTCTTTCTCTATTTAATACTTTTTTATATTAAACCTTCTATATTCAAATTAATGGTGATTTCTGTTTCCATAATGGATCTTGACTGATGCACTATTTTTGATATCATTATTTTATTCAACAAACATTTATTGAGTTCTTGCAGTGTGGTTGGCACTGTTGTGCGTACTGATGAAACTGCAATAAACAAGACAAAATTCTTGCCCTTATGGAACTTGCATTCTCTAGGAAGATGGATTGGGACACCAGTTAAATGATGTGAGATGTCTGTCTCTAGAAGGCAGAAGATACCCCTCACATGTTTCATAAAGCTTTGAGATCAAATTCATATCTTAATGTTCGAAAAGCTGGTGCAAAAGATCAACTCATTCAAATCTAGTTCATTCAAATGTTTTTACCGTAATCTTTTAATCATTTAAAAATCACATTGCTGGGACGCCTGGGTGGCTCCGCTGGTTAAACGTCTGCCTTCGGCTCAGGTCATGATCCCAGGGTCCTGGGGAGGAGTCCCGCATCGGGCTCCCTGCTCCGCGGGGTGTCGCTTCTCCTTCTCTCTCCCACTCCCCCTGCTTTATGCTTGCTTTCGCTCCCTGTCAAATAAATAAATAAAATCTTTAAAAAAATAAAAATAAAAATCCCATTGCTTTTGAGTGAGCTTGTCTTACAAGTCCATTGTGATAAACATTTTAAGTTTACAATTTTACTCTTTTTATCCTGGTGCTTGGTTCTCTTTTCAGTCATCTAATGTGAGTGGCGGCATTCACTAGATATGCCGTTACTCTGCAGATAGTTATTATTTTAAAGTTGCTTAGCAACAATTATTTAACTTTGAGCTTCTATCAGCTTTTGCACTGAGATGTTTTGAAACCCTGAAAAGGGTGTACTATTTCAGGTATTTAGCATTGAACTCCATTATTTCTTTGCTAAAATAGCACAGTCTTAGAGTTTGTATAGAAATTGCGCATTTATTAAAGCCCATAATAATTGCTGATTGAGCCCAGCATTTCTACATGTTTCTATCAGACTTAGAGATATTCAGAGCACAAAACTAGTTGAAATAAATAAATTTATATTTCAAATTCACTAATCTTGAGAGTGAAGATGCATTTCTTGATCAAATAAATTCTAAAAATGAGAAGGTGAAAAATGTGGTTAGACCAGATAAACTTAATCAGCCTCTTCAAACTGAATAGCTTTATATGAATCTAATTGACATTACAAAGTCCTATAGTCTTTTGTCTATCAGGTTTCTTACTAAAGAATAAATTAGAGACTGAAGAGAAGACGCAAACAACCTCACCTGCCGGTCACTGCAAAACCAAGTTTACTTGAAACACATCAACATAAAACAGTGCCAAGGGCTAGAAAGTAAAGAGCTTTATAAAAAACAAAAGCAACAAGTGCAAACACAAAACTAACCCTTATCTTTATTTTCCTTCCAAGCCAGTGTGTTCCTATAGTACATATTGAACACATTCATGAAATACTATGAATAAATCAAAACTGTAGAGTTGGATTACGCTAAAAAAGAAAAAGGGGGGAGCTAATTATATCAAATGAAAGAAAACCTGTGGTTGATTAATAAAATGATTATTTTCCGACTTTACTGAATATTGAGTGTGGGCACCTGTTGTATTTTTTTTTTTTAAATCCAACAGCATACTCAATAGCGAAATGCTCTTTTTTAAAACAAGGTCCATTGTGTCATATGTCGGAAGTGGAGAGGCCAAGAATAATGGTAAACATTCAAAGAAACCTTACCCAGTCAAAATATAAAACAGTCACCCAGGACCCTTAAAGAGCCCCATGTATCATTCCCAATCCTAACTTTGTTTGCTCCCTTAGAGGTAACTACTTTTTGTGACTGTTATTTTCTTACTTTTCTTTATAGTTTTACCACTAATATCTGCATCCCTTACACTGTTGTTTCACTTTGCCTGGTTTTGAACTTTGTACCAATGGATTCATACTGTATGTGTTTGGATTTGACTTAAATCCTTTCCATCAGTATTGTAGTTATGAGAGGATGTAGTTTATTCAGTTTCATTGCTCTCTGACTACACCATAACTTTTTATCCAGTCTGTTTGAGGGACATTAGGATTGGTTCTGGCTTGAGTCTGCTAAAAATCATTCTTATATGAGCATTCTTGCATAGTATCCTAATCTACTACAAATGCACAAGATTATCTAGTGTACATATGTCAGAGTGATTTTGTGGGTTGTAAAGTAATAATAACAAGGATAGCAATAACAATGATAGAAAATTCTTTATAGTTTTTATTATGTTCTGGATACTGTTATGAGCATTTCACATAGATTAACTCATTTAATCTTCACCAAAAAACTCCCATGAGGGCAAAACTTAGTTCCTGGGGCAGGAATTGGGAGTAAGAGAGTAAAAATCTTACTCTTTTTATATTTGAAGTCACATCCTCAAGGTCATAGAAGTAAAAAGATGATGGGATTCAAATCCATGTAGTTGGCAACTGAATTGGTACTCAACCACCACATCATAATGCAATAGTATTTATACAGTGTAACATCTTCAAATTTGTTAGAGAATGTCAAACTGTTTTCCAGAGAAGTTATGCTAATTAACACTCTCATTAGCAAGATAAGAGAGTTTCCATTACTTTCTATCATTTTCCACACCTGTTATTGTCAGTTTCCTTATTTTACTCAATTTGAAAGTTGTGTAATACAATCTCATTGTGATTTATACTTGAATTTCTCTATTACAAATGAAACAAAGGATTTTGTTTACTGACCATGTGAATTTCCTTATTTGTGAATTTCTTGTTCAAGGTTTTCCTCCATTTTGTTTTGGATTTTATATCTTTCTTATTGATCTATAGTTTTTTTAAGATTTTATTTATTTGTTTGACAGAGAGAGACACAGCAAGAGAGGGAACACAAGCGAGGGGAGTGGGAGAGGGACAAGCAGGCCTCCCGCGGAGGAGGGGGCCCGATGCAGGGCTCAATCCCGGGACCCTGGGATCATGACCTGAGCCAAAGGCAGATGCTTAACAACTGAGCCACCCAGGCACCCCTGATCTATAGTTCTTTAGATGTTCTGCATATTATTTCTTTGAGCATTATTGATGTGATACAACTATCTATTCATATTCTGAGGCATGCATTTGCACTTACCGTTTTTTTTTTAAGATTTTATTTATTTATTTGAGAGAGAGAGAATGAGAGAGAGCACATGAGAGGGGGGAGGGTCAGAGGGAGAAGCAGACTCCCCACCAAGCAGGGAGCCCGATGCGGGACTTGATCCAGGGACTCCAGGATCATGACCTGAGCCGAAGGCAGTCGCTCAACCAACTGAGCCACCCAGGCGCCCCGCACTTACCGCTTTTGATGGAAAAGCAACTTGTTAATGTGTTTAGATATGTTCACTTTTTTCCTTTACAGCTAGAGCTGGTTGTGTCTTTAAAAAAGTCCTCTCCTGGGGCACGTGGGTGGCTGTCGGTTAGGTGTCTGACTCTTGATTTCGGCTGTCATGATCTCAGGGTAGCGGGATCAAGCCTGCATTGGGCTCTGCGCTGGGTGTGGAACCTGCTTGAGATTCTCTCTCCCTCTCCCTTTGCCCCTCTACTTCCACCCCTGCTTGGGCTCTCTCTCACTTTTGCACTAAAAAAAAAAAAAAAAAAAAAAAAAAAATCCTCTCCTGGGGCTCCTGGGTGGCTCAGTGGGTTAAGCATCTGACTCTTGATATCAGCTCAGGTCTTCATCTCAGGGTTGTGAGTTCAAGCCCTGCAAGTGGGTTCCATGCTGGATGTGAAGCCTACTTAAAAAAAATCCTCCTACCCCAATATTTTGAAGATATTCTTTATATTGTGTTTTTACAGTGTCGTAACTTTGTCTTCTTTTGATCTTTAAGAAACCTACAACCAATTCTAGGTACCCAAGATTTTTTTTCCATAAAAATATCTGAATTTCCCAGAACCATTTGTTGAAAAGCAGTCCTTTCTGCCCTGTAGGATGGTACCACCATTGGATAAGCTAAGCCTCCATATAATAAAATGTTGCACTATCTTCATAACTATAGTTATAGTGTATTTCAATATCTGGCTAGCAGAGAAAGTTCTATTACATTCTCTTCTTAGTGTACTGGCTATTCTTGGTCCTTTCCACTTCCATATAAATCTTTAAGCTTTTTCAATTAAAAAACCATTTGGAATTTTGATGAAGATTACATCGAAACTATAAAGCTTCAGGAATAATTATATTTACAATTCTAAATCTTCTAATCTTTGAGCATGGAGTAACACTTTTTAAATGGTACTGTATTTGTAAACCTGATGCAAGTTTACAAAATTTACTGTACATTGACAAATCTGCAATGAGAAATTAACTACACAAAAATGAAGCATGCCAAATGTGCAGATGTTGATCTGCTAGCCATCAGGATATGAATGAATTCAATAATGTATTCAAGATTTAGCCTTAGGTATAAGGAACTTTAATGCTTTAAAGAATTCTGCTTTGTCACTTACTATCTGAGCACCTGGCAATCAGAACTGTATACAAATGTAACCAAGTGAACAAAAGAATACCACATTTTCAGTCTTCTTTAGTGTCTTTAAGAAAAATTTCAAAATTTTCTCCAGAGAGTTTTGAATACCTTTTGTGAAATTGCTTTGTATTTATTTGTTGATACTATTTTAATAATATTTTTATAAATTTTCACATTGTTGCTGCTTATATAGAAATGCAATTGATTTTTGTACAGCAATTTTTGCATCTAACAAACTTGTTAAATTCTCTTATTCTAATAATTTATAGATTATTTTGGATGTTCAACATATACATTAATATTGTCTCAGACTAACAGTTTTGACTTGAAAAGCAGTGATGACAAATATTCTTGTCTTTTTCCCAATCTCAAAGAGAAAGCTTTCAAGGATTCATCATTACGTTTGCTGCAGATGTTTGGTAGAAACCCTTTAATTAGATTGATGAAGTGCCCTTTATATTTAGTTTGTTAAGAGCATTTTTATCATGGATAGATGTTGAATGCTTAGCAAATGCTTTTTATACATCTAATGAGATGATGACATTTACACTCCTTTGATTATGTGGTGGATCATAGTAATTGATTTTCTAATGTAAAAACAACTTTGGATTTTTAACATAAACCTGACCAAGTCATGATAAGTCATGCTTTACTATATTTGTTTTTACTAATACTTAGTTTAGAATTATGCATCTATATCATAAGTGAAATTGGCCTGTAATTTTCCTTACTCATACCATTATTATTGGTATCAGATATTTGACAGTCTCATAAAATGAGTTAGGAAGAAGTATCCCTCTTTTTCTATTCTCTCAAAAAGCTTGTTTAATTTCTTGAATATTTAGCTGTACTCACCAAAGAAGTTGTTTAGGCCTCAAATTTTCTTTCTATACTATACAATTAATTTAAAAGCTAAGGAACCATTTTTTTGGCTATTTTGCTAAGCTATATAATTTTTAAAAATTAGCCCTTCTAGACTACAAATTTACTGGCTTTGAGTTGTTCATAGTATCATATCTATTTAATGTCAGAAAAGAAATGGTTATGTCCTCTTTTCACTCCTGATACTTTTTTTCTTATTCAACTTTACCAGAGATTTATCACTGAAAAAAGTCTTTTTCAAAGAATAAGCTTTTGATTTTTTATTACTTTCTGCTCTAATCCTTATCTCCTTTGAGATTATTTTGTGCTGTTTTTCTTATTAAAATAGATGCTTCTCATTAATATTCAGGCTTTCTTTTTGCTAGACACATTTAAAGCTATGAATTTCCTCCAGCTACTGTTTTAGCTACAGCCTATAAATTTTATCAAGTATTTCACTAGTGTTCAGTTCCAGTTATATTTTAGGATCCATTAGAATTTCTTGATTGAGTCATTGGTTATTTACAACTGTGTTAACTCCCTAAAATATGGGGCTGCTTAATCATTTACTTCCACGTAAATACCAATTTAAAAATTATCCTCTCAATGAACTGAACCTTTCATTATATGAAGTTACTTTCTTTATCTCTAACAGTGTTTCTGGTTTTACAGTTGTTTTCAGATATAAATATATCTCTATCAGATTAATTTTGGTTGGTATAACTTTCTGTATTTTATGCTTTAGGTGTGCATATAAGTGCATATAAGTGGTTTTATTTGTCAATAAAATAGTCCATACACATTTGATGTGTTACTGACATATTTTGCTTATTATCTCAATTTTTTTCTCTCTCATTTATCCTCAATTACTAACTTGGAAGTTACATACTCATTTCTATAAAACAATCATTTTAGTGGTTGGTTTTGATTAGAAAACCAATTCTATATAACATGTAACCACTAAAATGGTCATTACATAAAAATGAGTTATACATTAGAAATCACATTTATACTTAAATTATACTACCTTTATTCTCTTCTCATACAATCCACACTTTATTTTTTTATTTTTAGTTGAAGCATTTGGTTGATGTATACTTTTATACTGGTTTCAGGTGAACAGCATACTGATTCAACGATTATCGTCGTGAACACTGTGTCATGTATATAAGTGTAGTTACCCTCTGTCACCATACAAAGTTATTACAATATTATTGACAGTTTTCTCTTTGCTGTATTTTTCATTACGATGGCTTATTTTATAATCGAAAGTTTATACCTCTCAATCCCTTTCACTTATTTTCAGTCCCCCATCCCCTTCCCCTTTGGCAACCACCAGTTCTCAGTATTTATGAGATTATTTCTATTTTTGCTTGTTTGTTCATTTGTTTTGTGTTTTAGTCCCACATATAAGTGAAATCATATGGCATTGGTCTTTCTCTGACTTATTTCACTTAGAATAATACCCTCTAGGTCCATCCATGTTGTTGCAAAGGGCAAGATCTCATTCTTTTTTTATGGCTGAGTAATATTTCATTTTATATGTACACATACACTGTGTCTTTATTCATTCATCTATCAATGGACACTTTGGGCCCATATCTTGGCTATTGCAAATAATGTTGCAATAAATATAGGGGTGTATACATCTTTTTGAATTAATGTTTTCGTATTCTTGGGTAAATACCCAGTAGCGGAGTTATGGGATCATATGGTATTTCTATTTTTGATTTTTTGAGGAACCTCCATACTCTTTTCCACAGTGGTTACATCAATGTACATTGAGGGTTGTAGACTCAATGAGGAATACTAAAAAGGAGTGAGGAGTCTGGCAGCCATACACAGACAAAAAGCCCATATGGCAAAAGAGAGTAAATATGAATCAATTTTTAAAGAGCTGAATAAATGCAATAGCATCTGAAGAATAATCACAATCTCAAAGTAGACATACATAAGTTACAAGTCGTTTCAGTAATTTTTTTAAAATTAAACATTTTAGGATGTACATGGGATTACCACTTGATTTTTTTCAGTTTATAATCAACTTAAAAAATTTATAAAAGTGTTTTTATATCTCCCCAACTTTGAGGCAATAAATGAGATTCTCAAGGTAACTACAAATTATATAAATTTAAGGGCTCATCTGTTATTAAGAAACACTATAGAAACATTACACTATCATTTGTATGATAGATTATACAATGTATGATGGTACTGAATGTTAAAGCTTCTTTTTAATCTGTCATTGTATCTGAACAATGACTCGGGGAGAATGGATATTTACAAGAATCATTAAAGTAGAAATGATGAAACTTTCAGAATGACAATATATATAAATAACAACCTTGTTGGAATTCCACATCTGTCATTATCACAATATACTTATCTGTTGAAGCTAAAACCATGAGGCTAATGCTTGAACAGGAACAGCATAATACATTATATTTTAATAAAAAAAAAAACAACAACCCTGTAGCCTGATTGGAAAAAAAAGAACAGTATTAAATTTATATATAAAAATAAATTCTGGCAAAATTCCACAACTTTGTGGAATTTTAGAGTCATTCTTTCTTGTTTAGTCCAAAAATCAAATCCTATCCAGCAAGTACTGTTACTTAAATGCAGTTTTGTGTACTAGTCATATTGATCTATATATTGTAGATACCACTAATAACATCCCCAAATAAAATATTTCATTAATACTAGGCATTCTCAAAGCCTAAAAGCTTAAGAAACAAATTCCTAAAAACCATGAGACTTAAAATAAGGGGTTCTGAACTTAAAATGCTTGTTAAGCTTTATTGTGTAGACTAAAATGTTGGTTTCCTAGATTCAGTAATACTAAATTGTCTATTGGGTTTAGTAGCTTCTTGCATCAGCTCCTGCAACTGTCCAATTTGTTCATCACGAAAGTCATTAAGTTTTTCTTCTGGTAGGGCAGCTCCAAAACATACTTTTTCTGTTGAATTTTGTCTGTTTTCATTAGTTTGTTGCCATAGCACTGCTGCATACACCTAATAAAAAGACCAAAAAAAAAAAAACAAAACTGAAGGTTATATATATAAAATTAAGATATGTATTCATCCATTTAATGTTAGAGGACTTGAAAAATTCTGTCACCTATTTTTCTCCATCACTGAAGATACAAACAATATAGTTATGTTTTTAACTACTCAGTGAAAATTTCAAATACACCTTTTTAGCGAAGTTTTTAACCTGGAAATCTGGGGGTTGGGTGTGACCCATGAACAGACTCGAAGAACATGCATAAACCACCCAAAAGTCATATGCTAAAATGTATGTACACAAGCACTGCAGATAGTTGTGGGGCTAGAACTTTCCTCAAGTTTTTAAGGAGGGGTAGGGGTCTTATACTTAAAAGTGGGGTGCAAAATTCATTGTTAATTCCCTTGCTTACAATTAAAAGATTAAATCACACTAAAGAGAACGTTTTCAAACCTTTAACTGTTCTATATTTAATAATAATCTCCGTCAGGGAAAAATTCTACACTTTTCATGCTGTCATTTTTCTCTCATTCAATCGTCATCTGCAGCCTAATATTCCAACTACTGTTGTCTTACACAAGTGATACTTTTTTGAAGCAGACTCTCACTCTACAATCAATCTTTTAATCAGACAGGAAGTAACAATGTATTTTAGTTCATGAAGTTAAAAGATTATATGTACCCTCTAGGTAAGTAAACAGTTAACTCTATGTAATGCCACTAACTTTATCTGGTTTAATTAAATTGCTTATAACTGCTGGATAGCCATTATCACCAAAGAAACTTTAATTCAAAACATTCCGACCTTTACCTGTATTGAAAATATTTTCTTTTACAGAAATCTGTTTCATATAACTGAAAGAGTTGCACGTACCCCAAGCTTTAGCAATCCCACCTCAAAGTATATGCCCAGAGCAAGGTTTCTCAACCTTCGCACTATTAACAAATTGAATAATTTGGATAATGCTTTGTAGGGGGGTGGTGGGAGTCTGTTCTTCCAGGGTAGGAATGTTTTAGCAGTATCTCTAGTCTCTGCCCATTAGATGCCAGGAGCACACCTCCCTTCAGTCTTGATAATCAAAAATGTCTCCAAACATTGCCAAATGTTCCCTGGCAGGCAAGACTGACCCAGGTTGAGAACTATGGCCCTAAAGAGACTTTCAAACATATGAATGAGTAGCACAGGAAGCGTGGTATTACTTGTTAAAGCAAAAATTGGAAAAAATCTCCTTGTACTTTTCATTAGGAGAAAGGACAAATACACTGAGGTTTATTCAGATACTTCATCTCTTCTTTTTTTTGGTCTATACTTTATAAATTTTATTTTTTTATTAGGTTATGTTAGTCACCCTACAGTACTTCATTAGTTTTTGATGTAGTGTTCCATGATTCATTGTTTGCGTATAACACCCAGTGCTCATTGCAATATGAGTCCTCCTTAATATCCATCACTGGGCTAACCCATTCCCCACCCCCTCCCCTCTAAAACCCTCAGTTTGTTTCCTGGAGTCCATAGTCTCTCATGGTTCATCTCCCCCTCCGATACCCCCGCTTCATTTTTCCCTTCCTTCTAATGTCCTCCATGCTGTTCCTTATATTCCACATATAAGTGAAACCATATGATAATTGTCTTTCTCTGCTTGACTTATTTCACGTAAGCATAATCCCCTCCAGTTCCATCCATGTCGATGCAAATGGTGAGTATTCCTCCTTTCTGATGGCTGAGTAATATTCCATTGTATATATGGACCACATCCTCTTTATCCATTCATTTGTTGAAGGGCATCTCGGCTCCTTCCACAGTTTGGCTATTGCAAACATTGTTGCTATGAACATTGGAGTGCACGTGCCCCTTCTTTTCACTACATTTGTGTCTTAAGGGTAAATACCCAGGAGTGCAATTGCTGGGCCATAGGGTAGCTCTATTTTTAATTTTTTGAGGAACCACCATACTGTTTTCCAAAGTGGCTGTATGAACTTGCATTCCCACCAACAATGTAAGAGGGTTCCCCTTTCTCCACATCCTCTCCAACATTTGTTTCCTGCCTTGTTAATTTTTGCCATTGTAACTGATATAAGGTGGTATCTCAATGTGGTTTTAATTTGAATTTCCCTGATGCCTAATGATGTTGAACATTTTTTCATGTGTCTGTTAGCCATTTGTATGTCTTCTTCAGAGAAGTGTCTGTTCATGTCTTCTGCCCATTTTTTGACTTATTTGTTTTTTGTGTGTTGAGTTTGAGAAGTTCTTTACAAATCTTGGATACCAGCCCTTTATCTGTAATGTCATTTGCAAATATCTTCTCCCATTCTGTGGGTTGCCTCTTTGTTTTGTTGACTATTTCCTTTGTCGTGCAGAAGCTTTTTATCTTGATGAAGCCCCAAAAGTTCACTTTTGCTTTTTTTTCCCTTGCCTTTGGAGATGTGTCCTGAAAGAAGTTGCTGTGGCTGATGTCAAAGAGATTACTGCCTATGTTCTCCTCTAGGATTTTGATGGATTCCTGTCTCACATTGAGGTCTTTCATCCATTTAGAGTTTATCTTTGTGTATGGCATAAGAGAATGGTTGAGTTTCATTCTTCTGTATATAGCTGTCCAATTTTCCCAGCACATCTATTGAAGAGACTTTTTTCCATTGCATATTTTTTCCTGCTTTGTCAAAAATATTTGACCATAGAGTTCAGGGTCCATATCTGGGCTCTCTATTCTGTTCCATTGATCTATGTCTGTTTTGTGCCAGTACCATGCTGTCTTAGTGATCACTGCTTTGTAATATAGCTTGAAATCAGGCAACATGATGCCCCCAGCTTTGTTTTTCTTTTTCAACATTTCCTTGGCGATTCGGGGTCTTTTCTGGTTCCAAACAAATATTAGGATTGTTTGTTCCTGCTCTTTGAAAAATGCCATTGGTATTTTGATCGGGATGACATTGAAAGTATAGATTGCTGTGGGTAGCACAGACATTTTAATAATGTTTATTCTTTCGATCCATGAGCATGGAATGTTTTTTCTTCTTTTGGTGTCATCTTCAATTTCTTTCATGAGTGTTCTGTAGTTTTTAGAGTATAGATCCTTTACCTCTTTGGTTAGGTTTATTCCGAGGTATCTTATGGTTTTGGTGCTATTGTAAATGGAATCAACTCCCTAATTTCTTTCTATAGTTGCATTGTTAGTGTATAAGAAAGCAACTGATTTCTGTGCATTGATTTTGTATCCTGCTATATTACTGAATTGCTGTATGAGTTCTAGTAATTTGGGGGTGGAGTCTTTTGGGTTTTCCACATAAAGTATCATGTCATCTGCGAAAAGAGAGTTTGACTTCTTCTTTGCCAATTTGAATACCTTTTATTTCTTTTTGTTGTCTGGTTGCTGATGCTAGGATTTCTACTATATTGAACAACAGTGGCAGGAGTGGGCATCCTTGTCGTGTTCCTGATCTTAAGGGAATGAGAATGATATTCACTGTGGGCTTTTCATAGATGGTTTTCATGAATTTGAGGAATGTTCCCTCTACCCTCCCTACACTCTTTTCAAAAAGCCAGCTTTTGGTTTCATTGGTCTTCTCCATTGTTGTTTTAGTCTCCATTTCATTTATTTCTGTTCTGATCTTTATTATTTCCTTCCTTCTACTAGATTTGGGCTTTGATTGTTCTTTTCCAAGCTAGGTCCTGTAGGTGTAACGTTAGGTTGTTGTTTGAGACTTTTCTTATTTCTTGAGGGAGGCCTGTATCACACGTAAGTTTCTCCCTGAAATTGCTTTCACTGCATCACAAAGATTTTGGACTGTTGTGTTTTCATTTTCTTTTTTTTTTTTTTAATTGACTCTTGATTTCTTTGACTCACTGGTTGTTTAGTAGCATGTTTAGCCTCCATGTGTTTGTGTTTCCACCATTTTTTTCTTGAGACTGATTTCTAGTTTCACACCTTTTGGTCAAAAAAGATGCATGATATGATTTCAATCTTCTTAAATTTATTGACACTTATTTTGTAGCCTAACATGTGATCTATCCTGGAGAATGTTCCATGTGCATTTGAAAAGAATGTGTATTCTGTTGTTTTGGATGGAGTGTTGTGCATTTAAGTCCATCTGGTCTTGAATGCAAAGCTACTGTTGGCTTATTTTCTGCCTGAATAATCTACCCATTAATGTAAGTGGGATATTAAAGTCCCCTATTACTCTCAATTTCTCCCTCTATGTCCATTAATACTTGCTTTCTGTATTTAGGTATCCAGTGTTGGATGTACAGTCGTTTACAATTGTTATATCCTCTTGTTGGATGATCCTTCTATCATTATGTGGTGCCCTTCTTTGTCTCGTTACTGTCTTTGTTCTAAAGTCTATTTTGTCGGATATGAGTATTGCTACCCGTTTTTTTTTCCTCCCTTTTAAATGGAATATCTTTTTCCATTCTTTCCATTTCAGCCTATATGTGTCTTCAGCTCTGAAGTGAGTCTCTTGTAGACAGCATATAGATGGGTCTTGTTTTTTCATCCATTCAGTCATCTAATGTCTTTTGATTAGAGCATTTAGACCATTTACATTTGAAATAATGATTGATAGTTATGTACTTGTCATTTTGTTGAACTGTTTTCTGGTTGCTTTCTTAGTTCTCTGTTCATTTCTTCTTCTCTTACTCTTTTCCCTTGTGATTAGTGACTCTATGGTGTTATGCTTGCCTTCCTTTCTCTTTATTTTTTTGTGTATTATAAGTTTTCAGTTTGTGGTTACCATGAGGTTTATATATAACATTCCAAGTATAAAGCATCTATATTAAAATGGTGGCCACTTAGGTTTGAAAACATTCTAAAAGAACTTTTTGACTCCCACTTCCACAGTTCATGTAAATGTTGGCATATTTCCCTACTTCCAATTAGGGCCTTTTCTTTTCCACTTAATGAAGTCCCTTTGATATTTCTCGTAATCTTGGTTTAGTTTAACTTTTGTCTGGGAAACTGTCTTTGTCAAATAGGAAAAAAATCTACAACCCAGAATATTCTTTCAGCTCTTTACAGGCCAGAAGGGAGCAACATGATACATTCAAAGTTTCTGTTGAAAAATCAACAGAGGCTTTATGGAGTTTCTCTTTGTTGCTGCTTTAAAATTTTCTCTCTCTAATGTTTGACATTTCAATTACTATGTGTCAAGTGACGTGGACCTCCTTGGGTTCATCTTGTTTGGAACTCTCTGTGATTCCTCGACCAAGATGCAGATTTCCTTCGCGCTCTCTTTGCCTTCTGGGACCTCTATAATGTGAATGTGCACTTGATATTGTTCAAGACATCTTTTAGCTTCTCATTTTTAAAATTCGTTTTGCTGTTGAGCTTGGGTGCTTTCCATGACCCTGTCTTCTAGATCATTGATCAGTTTCCCTGCATCCACTAATGTGTTGATTCCCTCTAGTGTATTTTTCATTTCAGTTATTGTATTCTTCAACTCTGACTGGTTCTTTTTTTATTTTCTTTTTGTTGAAGTTCTTACTGAGTTCTCTGCAGTCCAGTGAGCATCTTTATGATCATTACTTTAAATTCTATCAATCACATATATTGCTATCTCCATTTCCTTTGGAGTATATTCCTCTGTCTCGTTTTGCTTGACATTTGGTGTTTCTTTCTAAGAATTAGAATTCTCCCAAACTTGAAGGAATGGTCTTACACATAGTTTCCCCTGGGGATGACCATATATGCTTGGTGACTTTGGCTGCCTGGAGCTATGGCTGGTGTAGCTCTCTGTGCAGAGGGTACCCTGGCAGGACAGCTAAAGTGAAAGAAAAGTGGGGTGTCCTAGGATACTCAATGCAGAGGGTGCCCTGGTGGGGTGGCTGGAGCCAAGGTGGGGTACACGCTGGGTGAGTCCCAGGGTGCTCAGTACAGTAGGTGTAAGATAGGAGGTTCCAGAGCACTCTGAGGTAGGAGGGCCCTAGCAAGCCATCTAGAGCTGAGTGGTGTGAGCCTAGAGTGTCCCAGGGTGCTTTGTTCCTGTGTTGCCTTGACATGATGGCTGGAACTGCAGTAAGTGCTGATGATGGGAGTCCTGATTTATGTTGCTCTGAGGCCTTGATGGGATGGGTGGGGCTGGTGTGGTCTAGGGTCTTGGGGCTCACTGGGGTGATAGGTCAGCTAGGGCACCCAGACCCTTCTCCTGTCCATGTTATCAAGGTAGAGGGGAAATGTAAACCAAGGCTCTTGCCAGCCCCTCCTACCCAAAGAGAATTTCAGCAGCTCCCCTCTTATTTGGCAGATTTTCCCTTCTTGTTTGGATCCTTTATATTGTAGCTATTCTTTGGTTTTTGTTTTGTTTCGTTTTGATCATGATAGTGTACTCCTTAATCCTCATCACCTATTTCACCCATTCCCCCACCCACCTCCCCTCTGGTAAGCATCAGTTGGTTCTCTATAGTTAAGGGTCTGTTTCTTTGTGTCTCTCTTCCCCCCGCCCCCACATGAGTAAAATCATATGGTATTTGTCTTTCTCTGATTTATTTCACATAGCATTATTTTCTCTAGCTCTCTCCAGGTTGTAAATGACAAGATACCATTTTTTACAGATGGGCAATAGTCCACCGTATATATATACCACACTTTCTTTATCCATTCGTATATCAATGGATGCTGGGCCTGCTTCCATATTTTGTTTATTGCAGCATTATTTACAATAGCCATAGGGTGCATGTATCCCTTTGAATTAGTGTTTTATATTTTTTGGGTAAATACCCAGTAGTGGGATTACTGGATTGTAGAATCTATTTTGAACTTTTTGAGGATACTCCATACTGTTTTCCCCAGGAGCTGCAGCAGGTTACATTCCTACCAACAGTGCATGAAAGTTCCTTTTTCTCCACATTCTTGCCAACACTTGTTTCTTGGGGTTTTGATTTTAGCCATTCTGATAGGTCTGAGGTGATATCTCATTGTAGTTTTGCATTTCCCTGATGATGAGTGATATTGAGCATCTTTTCATGTGTCTGTCAGCCATCTGGATCTCTTCTTTGGAAAAATGTCTGTTCATGTCTTCTGCCCATTTTTTAACTGAATTATTTGGCTTTCTGGGTGTTGAGTTTCATAAGTTCTTTATATATTTTGGATACTAGCCCTTTATCTGATTTTTGTTGGTTGTATCCTTCACTGTGCAGAAGCTTTTTATTTTGCTGTAGTCCCAATAGTTTATTTTTGCTTTTATTTCCTTTGCCTTGGGAGACATAGCTAGAAAAATGTTGCTACAGCCAATGTTAGAAAAATAACTGTCTGTGTTCTCTTCAAGGACTTTTATGGTTTCAGGTCTTACATTTAGGCCTTGAACCCATTTTGAGTTTATTTTTGCATATGGTAAAAAAAGTGGTCTAAGTTTCATTCTTTTGCATGTAGCTGTCCAGTTTTCCCAGCACCATTTCTTGAAGAGACTGTCTTTTTCCCACCGCATATTCTTTCCTCCTTTGTTACAGATTAACTGACCATATAATCATGTGTTTATTTCTGGGTTTTCCATTCTGTTCCATTGATCCATATGTCTATTTTTATTCCAATACCATACTGTTTTAATTACTCCCACTTTGTAATATAACTTGAAGTCTGGAATTGTGATGCCTCCAGTTCTGTTTTTCTTGTAGTTGCTCTTTTAAATGGCAGCCTTTTTTACTGTGCCCCAAGGCATCTGCTGCAGGTGTGTGCCAGATGGCCTGGGGCTCACTCAGGCAGCAGGCCTATCAAGGCACCCAGCCTCTTCTCCCATCTGTACTTTCAAAATGGAGGGAGAGTATAAAGCCTGGTGCTCACCAACAGCTCTCCTGCCATTTGGCAGGGTTCTAGAGCTGGTTCCTTTACATTCTAGTTGCCCTTTTAAACCAAAGCTTTTTTTCTTTGGTCTAGAGCAAACATATCTGCTTATTGTCCCTCAGTATGATCCCTCCCCACTGTACTTTGCAGTGGCTGTGGTGGGGGGGTTCCCTTTGTTATCATGTAGAGAACAGCAAGAGAAATGGAAACATGGTATATCTATCTTTTTTTGTGCAGAAGCTATTCAGTCACCCATCAGTTTTTTTTCAGGAGGAATTGCTCTATCAATAGTTATGGATTTGGTGTATCAATGTTGGAGATAAGGTCTTCTATGTTGCCATCCTGGACTAGAATTTCAGATATTACTTTAGAACCCATTAATAGGTAAATGAACTAAATGCCTATTAGCATGGATGAATGTCCAAAACAGAATCCAAAAAATGGATTTTAAAAAGGTATTCATTTGTAGAAATGGGAAACTGATACTCAAATTCAAATATAAGAGGCCCTTATTAGCCAAAACATACTTGAAAAAGAACAAATTTGGAGCACTCACAGCATCCAACTTCAAAACTGACAAAGCTACATTAAATAATCAAAACAGTGTGATATAGGCTTTAGGATAAACATATAGATCAACAGAATAACAATGAGAGTCCAGAAATAAACCTATATATATGGCCAATTGTTTTCCAACAAGGGTGTCAAGTCCACTCAATGGGGGAAAGAACAATCTCTTCAAGAGATACTTCAGGGAAAACTGGATCTCTAGCTCCCATCTTAAACAAAACTTAACACAAAATCCATGAAATTTCAGACCTAAATATGAGAGAGAAAATCATAAAACTCCTAGAAGAATACAGGTAAATCTTCATGACCTTGAATTTGGTAATGAATTCTGAAATATTACCCCAAAACATGAGCAACAAAAGAAGAAATAAACTGGGCTTCATCAAAAGCTTCTGTGTACCAGAAAACATTATTAAGAAAGTGAAAAAGCACTACAGAATGGGAAAAAAAAATTATATGATGAAAAAGCCCAGACTTATATAAAAAAAACTCCTACATTTCAACAACAAAAAGACAACAACCCAATTTAAAAATGCGCAAAGACTTCTAATGTGCTTCTTGACCATTTGTATATCATCACTGTAAGATACTCAATATGATCAGGGAAATGCAAATCAAAGCCCTGTTGTGTTGGCAAGAATCTAAAGAGAATGGAACCCTTGGGCATTGCTGATGGGAATATGAAATGGTATAGCCACTGTGGAAAACAATTCGGCAGTTCCTCACAAGGTTAAAGAATTACCATAAGACCCAGCAATTCCACTCATAGGTATTTACCCAAAATAAATGAAAGCAGGAACTCATACTTCTACACTTCTGTTCATAACAGCCTTACTCACAATAGCTAATATGTGTAAATACCCAAGTGTCCATTAAGAGATGAACAGATAAAATGCGGTACAGATGTAAAATGAAATATTTACCCTTAAAAAGGAATGAAGTTGGATGAAAAAAAGATGGGGAAGGAGCAGGGGACCCTATTCCAACTGGTCCCCGGAATTGAGCTGCATATCTACCAGACCACTCAACACCCATGAAATCAGCATGAGATGTAAGAAGATATATCTGGATTTCTACAAACAGAATATCACAGGCAGTTGGTTTCGAGGTATGAAGCAGGGAGCCGTGATTCTGTGGGCAGATATCCAAAGATAAATGGAAGGGGGAGGGAGCCGTGGGGATCCTACACCACCAGTGAGCAACAGCCTCCCGCACTGGGGACAGGGCACAGACTCACAGACTGGTAGTGGTGGGGAAAGGACTTTAAGGCAGCCCCCCAGACTGAAACCTGAAGTGGCGGGGTCATGTACGCAAACTGGGGGCGGCTGACGGTTTTAGAAGTACAAAGGGCAGAGACGAGCTCCTGTACCCCGACCTGGAGGCAAGGACTGGGAGACCTGCTGGGGGGCGCACAACCCAGGACACTGCAGTTTATAGCAGCACAGACAGAAACGGAAATAATGTGGCCTGGAGAGCTCACTGAAAAACAGACTGTGATCTCTCTGCTCTGAGGGAGAGGGGGAAACGGTCTCTTCTGCTTTGTTGGAAGAGATGAGGAAAGCCACCAGAGAACAAAAGCCCCAAAAAACCAGTTTTCACTGAGCCCATTCCCCCCCCCCACCACCACAGTGGGCAGGGCAACTCTGCCCAAACAGGGTTGCCTGAGTAAAAGTGCACCAGGCCCCTCCCCCCAGAAGACAGGCTGGGAGAACAAGAGACCAACCCTAAGGTCCCTATAAAACAGGTGCAGCTTGCTTGGATTGTGGTCAATAATTTGGACTCTGTACATTCCCTCAACCACCCCTCAACAGAATGACTAGGAGGAGGAACCCCCAAAATAGGAAAGACTCAGAGATTATGACTTATGCCACAGATTTACAAATGGATACAGATATAACCAAGATGTCGGATATGGAATTCAGGGTAGCAGTTGTGAAGACAAGAGCTAGAATGGAGAAATTGATTAATGGCAACATAGAGTATCTAGATTAGATTAGATCTCATTGATAGAGTCTCTAAGGGCAGAACTTAAAAATGCTAACAGCTAGGGTAAGCGAGGCAGAAGAATGAATTAGTGATCTAGAAGACCAATTGATAGAAAAGAAGGATAAAGAGGGGGAAACAACTCAAAATCCATGAAAACAGAATCAGAGAACTAAGTGACAATATGAAATGTTCCAATGTCAGAATTATTGGGATCCCTGAGGGGATAAAGAGAGAGAGAGGGCTAGAAGATATATTTGAACAAATCGTAGCTGGGAACTTCCCTAATCTGGGGAATGAAACAAACAGTCGTGTCTTAGAGGCAAGAGGACCCCTCCCAAGACCAAGGAAAAAAGGCCAATGCCCTGGAATGTAATAGTAAAACTCACAAATCTTAGAACCAAGGAAACCATCCTAAGGGCAGTTAGGGGGAAGAGATTCCTTACATACACAGGGAAGAACATCAGAATAACGTCAGACCTATCCACAGAGACCTGGCAAGCCAGAAAGACCTGGCAAGACATTTTCAGGGTCCTAAACGAGAAGAACATTCAACCAAGAATACTTTATCTGGCAAGGCTGTCATTTAGAATGGATGGAGAGATGCAGAGCTTCCAACACTGGCAGAAACTGAAAGAATATGTGACCACTAAGCTGGCCCTGCAAGAAATATTAAGGGGGGGTTCTATAAAAGGAGAAAGACCCCAAGAGTGATATACAACAGAAATTTACAAGGACGATCTATAAAAACAACATCTTCACAGTCAACATGATGACAATAAATTCATATCTTTCAATAATCACTCTCAATGTGAACGGCCTAAATGCTCCCCTAAAACGGCACAGAGTTGCAGATTGGCTAAAAAGACAGGACCCATCCATATGCTGTCTATAGGAGATGCATGTTGAACCTAAAGATACATCCAGACTGAAAGTGAAGGGATGGAGATCCATCTTCCATGCCAGCTGACCTCAAAAGAAAGCTGGGGTAGCAATTCTTATATCAGACAAATTAGATTTTAAACTAAAGACCACAGAAGGACACTATATCATTGTTAAAGGGTCTCTCCAACAAGAAGATCTAACAATTGTAAATATCTATGCCCCCAACATGGGAGCAGCCATCTACATAAGCCAACTGTTAACCAAAATAGTCATATTGATCATAATACGTTAATTTTAGGAGACCTCAATATTCCACTCTCAGCAATACATCATCTAAATAGAAAAATCAACAAACAAGAGCTTTGAATGACACACTGGACCAGATGGACCTCATAGATATATACAGAACATTTCACCCTAAAACAATACTCATTCTTCTTGAGCACACATGGAACTTTCTCCAGAATAGACCACATACTGGGCCACAGATCAGGTCTCAACTGATACCAAAAGACTGAGATTATTCCCTGCATATTCTCAGACCATAATGCTTTAAAACTGGAACTCAATCACACGAAAAAATTTGTCAGAAATTCAAACACTTGGAAGCTAAAGACTACTCTGCTCAAGAATGTTTGGGTCAACCAGGAAATCAAAGAAGAACTTAAACAATTCATGGAAACCAATGAGAAGGAAACCTCATCGGTCCAAAACCTATGGGATACTGCAAAGGCGGTCCTAAGGGGGAAATATATAGCCATCCAAGCCTCACTCAAAAAAATAGATAAATCCCGAATTCACCAACTAATTCTGCACCTTAAAGAACTACAGAAAGTGAAATAAACAATGCCTAAGCCATGCATTAGAAAAGAAATAATTAAGATTAGAGCAGAGATCAATGAATTAGAAACCAGAAACACAGTAGATCATATCAATGAAACTAGAAGCTGGTTCTTTGAAAGAATTAATAAGATCAATAATATTCAAAAGAAGAGAGAAAGGACTCAAATTAATAAAATTATGAATGAAAGGGGAGAGATCACGACTAACACCAAGGAAATAGAAACAATTATTAGAAATCATTATCAACAACTCTATGCCAATGAACTGAGCAATCTGGATGCAATGGATGGCTTCCTGTAAACCTATAAGCTGCCAAAACTGAAACAGGAAGAAACTGACAACCTGAACAGGACAATAACCAGTAACGAGATTGAAGCAATGATCAAAAACCTCCCAAAAAAACGAGTCCAGGACCTGATGGATTCCCTGGGTAATTCTATGGAACATTCAAAGAAGAAATAACACCTATTCTCCTGAAGCTGTTTCAAAAAATGGAAACAGAAGGAAAGCTTCCAGACTCATTCTATGAGGTCAGCATTACCTCCCCAAACCAGGCAAAGACTCCATCAAAAAGGAGATTTTCAGACCGATATCCCTGATGAGTATGGATTCCAAAATCCTCAACAAAATCCTAGCTAATAGGATCCAACAACACATTAAAAGGATCATCCACCACGACCAAGTGGGATTTATCCCCGGGATGCAAGGGTGGGTCACCATTCGCAAATCAATCAATGTGATAGAACACATTAATAAGAGGAGGGAGAAGAACCATATGGTCCTCTCAATTGATGCAGAAAAAGCATTTGACAAAATACAGCATCCTTTCCTGATTAAAACTCTTCAAAGTATAGGGATAGAGGGAACATTCCTCAAGTTCATAAAATCCACCTATGAAAAACCCACAGCGAATATCATCCTCAATGGGGAAAAGCTGAGAGCCTTTCCCTTAAGATCAGGAACACGTCAAGGATGCCCACTCTCACCACTATTGTTCAACATAGTACTAGAAGTCCTGCAATCAGACAACAAAAAGAAATAAAAGGAATTCAAATTGGCAAAGAAGAAGTCAAACTCTCTTTTCATAGATGACATGATACTTTATGTGGAAAACCCAAAAGACTCCACCCCCAAATTACTAGATCTCATACAGCAATTGAGTAATGTGGCAGGATACAAAATCAATGCACAGAAATCAGTTGCTTTCTTATACACTAACAATGCAACTGCAGAAAGAGAAAGTAGAGAAACGATTCCATTTACAATAGCACCAAAAACCATAAGATACCTCGGAATAAACCTAACCAAAGAGGTAAAGAATCTATACTCTAGAAACTACAGAACACTCATGTTCCATCACAAAAAGATGGAACAACATTCCATGCTCATGGATCAGAAGAATAAACATTGTTAAAATGTCTATGCTACCCAGAGCAATCTATACCTTCAATGCCATCCCGATCAAAATTCCAATGACATTTTTCAAAGTGCTGGAACAAACAATCCTAAAATTTGTATGGAACCAGGAAAGACCCCGAATTGCCAAGGAAATGTTGAAAAAGAAAAACAAGCCTGGGGCATCATGTTGCCTGATTTCAAGCTATATTACAAAGCAGTGATCACCAAGAGAGCATGGTACTGTCACAAAAACAGACACATAGATCAATGGAACAGAATAGAGAGCCCAGATATGGACCCTGAACTCTATGGTCAAATATCTTCGACAAAGCAGGAAAAAATATGCACTGGAAAAAAGACAGTCTCTTCAATAAATGGTGCTGGGAAAATTGGACAGCCACATGCAGAAGAATGAAACTCGACCATTCTCTAATACCATACACAAAGATAAACTCAAAATGGATGAAAAACCTCAATGTGAGACAGGAATCCATCAAAATCCTAGAGGAGAACATAGGCGGTAACCTCTTCGACATCAGCCACAGCAACTTCTTTCAAGATACATCTCCAAAGGCTAGTGAAGCAAAAGCAAAAATGAACTTTTGGGACTTCATCAAGATAAAAAGCTTCTGCACAGCAAAGGAAACAGTCAACAGAACAGAGGCAACCCACGGAATGGGAGAAGATATTTACAAATGACAGTACAGATAAAAGGCTGATTTCCAAGATCTATAAAGAACTTCTCAAATTCAACACCTAAAAAACAATCAAGTCAAAAAATGAGCAGAAGACATGAACAGACACTTCTCTGAAGAAGATATACAAATGGCTAACAGACACATGAAAAAATGTTCAACATCATTAGGCATCAGGGAAATTCAAATCAAAACCACATTGAGATACCATCCTACACCAGTTACAATGGCAAAAATTGACAAGGCAAGAAACAACAAATGTTGGCGAGGTTGTGGAGAAAAGCGATCTCTCTTACACTGTTGGTGGGAATACAAGTTGGTACAGCCACTTTGGAAAACAGTGTGGAGGTTCCTCAAAAAGTTAAAAATAGAGCTACCCTATGACCCAGCAATTACACTACTGAGTATTTACCCCAAAGACACAGATGTAGTGAAAAGAAGGGCCATATGCACCCCAATGTTCATAGCAGCAATGTCCGCAATAGCCAAACTGTGGAAGGAGCCAAGATGCCCTTCAAAAGACGAATGGATAAAGAAGATGTAGTCCATATATACAATGGAATATTACTCAGCCATCAGAAAGGAGGAATACTCACCATTTGCATCGACATGGATGGAACTGGAGGAGATTATGCTTAAGTGAAATAAGTCAAGCAGAGAAAGACAATTATCATATGGTTTCACTTATATGTGGAACATAAGGAACAGCATGGAGGACATTAGGAGAAGGAAGGGAAAAATAAGGGGGGGGGGGAATCGGAGGGAGAGATGAACCATGAGAGACTATGGACTCCAGGAAACAAACTGAGGGTTTTAGAGGGGAGGGAGGTGGGGGGATGGGTTAGCCCGGTGATGGGTATTAAGGAGGGCACATATTGCAATGAGCACTGGGTGTTATACGAAAACAATCATGGATCACTACATCAAAAATTAATGATGTACTGTATAGTGACTAACAATAAAATTAAAAAAGGAATGAAGTTCTGGTATATTCTACAACATGGATAACCTTGAAAACATTATGCTAATAAGCCAACACAATGAATATTATAGGATTCCACTTACATGAAATATGTAGAATAAGCAAATTTAGAGAGACAGAAAATAGAACAGAGGTTGCCAGGGGTTGGGAAAATGGGATTTATTGCATAATAAGCACAAAGTACCTGTTTGGTTAAGAAAAGGTTTTGGGTATAGATAGTGGTAACTGATGCACAACATGGTAAATGCAATTAATGCTCATGAATTATAGGCTTAAAAATGGTTGAAATGGCAAATTTCATGTTATATATATTTTTATCACATTAAGAAAAAGGTTATGCAAGATGTTCTACATCAATTAATGGTGGGGTAACTTCTATCAGACCAACGCTCCTCCAAATAACCTTGTAAACTCTGGACAAATATAATCAAACAACAACCCCAGGGCACCTGAGAACAACCAAAGTCAAACAGAAAATAGAAAGGAGTTGACTCTTCAGAAAACGACAGAAAATTTTACAACTTTTTGTCTAAGATCCCAGTTGGTGCCAAGAAGTAACTAAAGAATCAGCAGACATTGTACGATAACCACAGCAATTGGAAAGCAACAAGGGGAAATCACAGGAAAAAAGAGCTACAGAAAGGGAACTCTGAATTCTGTAAATAAACTCTGCCAAAATCTCTGGCTAACCCCTTAACTATGAATGCTCAGGACAGACTCACACAGCCCCTCCCCCCCCAAAAAAAATGGCAAAAAAGAAAGCAAGAAATAGATATTTCAGCAGCTTCTTGTCAGAGGAGACAGAGTTTGGGATCTGAGTTCTGCCAAGGTAACTGCTTGATAAAATCAATAAGCTTTGGAAGAAAATAGTGGAATAAGGTCTCTACAATGTATCATTCAGTCCCCAGGAAACAAATCCAAGATTACTAGAAACATGAAGAATTTCAAAAGAAAAGACAATGTCTGAAATGATTCAGATATTACTGGAAAAGAATTTTATTTTTAAGTAATGTCTCCACCCAATGTGGGGCTCCATCTCACAACCCTGACATCAAGAGTTGCATGCTCTACTGACTGAGCTAACCCGGTCCCCCAGTGGAAAAGGATTTTAAACCACCTATTATGATTACGTGCAAGTATGTAAAAGAAAATTTGGTCATAAAGAATGCATAGATGAGAAATCTCAAAAAAAAAAAAAAAAAGAGAGAGAAACTGTTAGACCCAGATGAAAACTCTGGAACTCTAAAATGCAGTATCTGAAATGTAAAAAAACCTCACTGGTCTTAATAGCATACTAGAATTGAAAGAAGAAAGATTCAATAAACTTGAAAATAAATCAGAAGTTATCCAATCTGAAAGAAAAAAACTATTAAATTTAAGATCAATGTTTTATGGGACAACGTCAAAACATTTACATATTTAAATAGAATCCCAGAAAAAGAGAATGAGGCAGAAAATATATTTGAACAGTAATTATCTTAAAAATGTACAGATTCAAAAAGCTTAGTAAGCTCCCAGCAAGATAATTACATAATGAAGCCACTCCAACTAGGTGTTATACTCAAATGATAAATTATTGAACACTACATCTGAAACTAATGATGTACTATGTTGGCTAATTCAAGTTAAATAAAAAATTTAAAAAGTAATAATAATGAAGCCACTCCTAGCCATATCAGAGCAAAATGTTAAAAAGGACCAATAAAGCAAAAATCTTATTTATAAATAGTATGACCATTTTGTATACATTTTAAAAATAGAATATTATTCACAAACATTATATATATGTATATGCAAAATATATCAAAACAAACATGGAAACAACAGACACCAATGTCAAGATACTGATTACCTCTAAGGACATAGAAAGGGGAAAAGACTGGGGTAAAGTTTTATCTGCACTCTTAATGTCTTTTTAAAAGACTGATCTAATGCAAATCCTGTAAAATGTCAGTATAGGCAGCTCCACTAGAGGCCTCAAAATGGACACAAGTGCCCCATACCAATGATTGGGGGCAGACTGTAATACATCTTTCATACCTACAGCAAATAGTTTATTATCAGGACCTCTATAATGCTCAGCAGAGACGGCATGCTTCACTCTCTCCTCTTGCAATATCTCTTCCATGGTCAGCCATCATAAAGGGAGAGGTGCGTATATTTCCCTCTTTAGGCCAAGCTGATTTACAGCCCCACGCCAGCCAGGAGAGTAAAGGAGTCACATGATCTTCATTGATGGCTCCATGCAGACCCTGCTCTAAATCAGGATGTGTCATAATGGACACCATCTTGGACACTTGTTCCCAAAAGCAAAATGCCTTCAATGCCCACATCCCATAGATAGAACCATGCTGTGATGGACTCCCTTCCTTTGTGTCTGAATTTATTCCCCAATTCCACCAGTTTGGTGTATAGTTGCTCAGTGTGGTTCTGGGGTTCCACACCCTGTGGCATGGCTGCTCTGCTTTCACTTTGGTGGTTACAACCAGCTGAACTGAGGGAATGAGAATGTCTCTGGACTCATCCCAATCTCTTCCTCAGTTGAGCTCTCAACAGGGCTGCATGACTTGATCCCAGGTGGGCTTAGAGATAACCACCCAAACTCATTGCTAGGGCAACTTACAACCCTTCAGCCAGGGCCAGTCTGCATGCTAGAGTTTCTAATTTATCATCTTGTTTCCTCAAGCAGATTATCAAGTTCTCTACACTTTGCTTGTGCTAGTGTTCCTCTCTAAGCATAATTCCTCCTGCATGTGGTACATTTTCTCCAAGGCAGCTAATTCTGCTTCTGCCCCAAGGACAGCTGTAAGGAGGGGCCACCCAACCTCAGAGGCAGCTACTCACCTATGTATCCATCCTCTAAATCAAAATTTCCTCTAGACACTTAAGCATTTTCAAGGTGTCCCTGTACTCACAGTGTGGGCCCCATCCATCAAAGATTGCAACTATAAGGCCAAATGTGGATGGTCGGCCCAGAATTTCCCCCTTTCCCACATCTAGGCACTCACAGGGTTTTTTCCAGCCTCCTGGCTGGCCTGCCAATGGTCTAACTGCACCCCAGTAGACTCTAAGCCCAGGGTGGGTGATGGTCTGGAGAGGCCAAAGAAAAGACCCAGCAACTGAAACGTAGGTTTATTGGGAGAACTTACATACAGGGAGTCCAGGAGCAGCTGACTGGACAAAGCATTCACTGCTAGGATCTATATGTAGCAAGCTTTTATAATGTAGTGACTAAGCCCAGCAGCCGGCTGTAGCCCTTCTCCTTATTGCACAGCCAGTGTTCCAAAGAGATCTAGGCCTGCCATTTAGGACTCTTCCTTACAGAGGAGATGCTCTGGGTTAGCCACCCCAAGAGCCCCTGACCTTGAATAGTGAACAATACATTCTACATATTTTGCTTGATGGGAATACAGAGGGAGAAACAGTAACAGGAAAACATATGAAAGTACAAATCTTACCAGTAAAGGTATATAGTTATATTCAGAATACTCTAATGGTGGTCAGTAAATCACATAAATCCAACACGAAGTTTAAACACAAAAGTATTAATGGATACACAACATAAAAAGTTGTAGGTTGTGAAAATAAAAATAGAAAACATGGGGCGAAGAAGTAAAAATGTAAAGCTTTAGTATGCATTTAATGTTATCAGCTTAAAAGAGAGTGAAATAAATAGACTCAGAAAAGATGAAGGGAAAGGAATCTAAGCCACTAAAGAAAATCATCAAATCACAAAGGAATAGAGCAACAGATGAAAGGTAACAAAAGAATTGCAGAATAGCCAAAAAATAATTAACAGAATAGCAATAGTAAGTCCTTACCTATCATTAATAACTTTAAATATAAATGGACTGAATTCCTCAATAGAAAGATGCAAAATGACTGAATGGATTACAAAAAAAAAAAAAAAAAAAGAAACTATGCTGTCTACAAGAGGATCACTTTAGAGTTAAGGACACATATAGACTGAAACTAAAGGGACAGAAAAGATACACACTATGCCTATGGAAATCACGAGAAAGCTAAGGTAGCTATACTTAGATAAAACAGACATCAAGACAAAGACTGATAAAAAACAAAGAAGGTCATTATATAATAATAAAAAGGTCAATCCAACAAGAGGATATGTTAATATTTATGCAGCCAACATAGGAGCACTTAAATATATAAAGCAAATGTTAACAGACCTACAATGGAAACAGTCAGCAATACAGTAATAGTGCGAAACTTCAATACCTGGATCTGGATAGATCATCTAGAAAGAAAATCAATAATAAAACACTGGACTTAAACTACACATTACACTGATGGACTTTCCATCTAAAAACAATACACATTCTTCTCAAGCACACGTGGAAAATTCTCTAGCATACATCATGTTAGTCTACAAGGCCTTGAATCACATCAGGCATCTTTTCAGACCACAGTGAAACTGGAAAATTCATAAATATGTGTAGATTAAACAACATACAACTGAATAACAATATGTCAAAGAATAAATCAAAAGATATATCAAAAGATAAATCAAAAAATATCTTGAGAAAAAGGAAATACAACACACCAAACTTATGGGATGCAGAAAGGCCAGTTCTAAGAGGGAAATTCAAAACAACTACTTTAAAGATTTTATTTATTTATTTATTTGAGGGAGGGAGAAGCAGACTCCCTGCTGAGCAGTGAGCTCCACACGGGGCTCTATCCCAGGACCCTGAGATCATGACCTGAGCCGAAAGAAGACGCTTAACCAACTGAGCCGCCCAGGTGCCCCAAACAGCTACATTAGAAACAAGAAACATTTCAAATAAAAAAAATTTTTTAAACCCTAATTTGACACCTGAAAGAACCAGAAAAAGTAAACATTTAGCCCAAAGTTCATAGAAATAAGGAAATAGCAAAGATCAGAGCAGAAATAAATGAAATAGAGACCAAAAAAAGGCAACAGAAAAGTTAAATGTAACTATGAGTTTTTTTTTTAAAGATAAACAAATATTTAGCTAGATTCACCAAGAAAAAAAGACATTATAACCAATATCACAGAAATACAAAAGATAAAAGACTACTATGAACAATTTATATGACAACAAATTGGACAACCTAGAAGAAATGAATTTTTAGAAACACACAATTTACAAAGACTGAATCATGAATAGAAAATTTGAACAGACCAATCACTAATAAGGAAATTGAATCCATAAAGTCCAGGACCAAATGGCCTCACTGGTAAATTCAAACTCTTCCAAAAATGTATGAGTAGAGAATATTTCCTATTTTACTCATTTTACAAAGCCAGCATTACCCTGATACCAAAACTAGACAACACTGTACAAGAAAAGAAAATTAGAGGTCAATATCCCTGATGAACATAGCTGCAAAAATCCTCAACAAAATATTACCAAGCCCAATTCAACAATACATTAAAAGGATCATATACCATCGTCAGGTGGGATTTATCCCTGGGACAAAGGATGGTGCAATATCCACAAATCAGTGTGATACACCACATTAACAGAATGAAGGATAAAAATCTTATCAAGAAAAGCATTTGACAAAATTCAACATCCATTCATGATAGTGGTGAGAGTAGATATAGTGAGCTAAATGGTGTCCCCGAAGATATCAAGTCCTAACCCCTGGAATGTGTGAGTGTTATTCTGTATGGCAAAGGATTTGCAGATGTAATTAAAAGTTTAATACTTGAGATGAGGAAATTATCCTGTTGGGCTCTAAATACCACCAGAAATGTTCGTCTAGGAGAGAAGTGGAGAGAAATTAGACACACCAGAAGAGAAGGTTATGTGAAAATAGAGACAAAGTTTGGAGTGATGTGACCACAAGTCAAGAAATGCCTGCATCTACCCAAAGCTGGAAGAAGCACGGCTCAGGTTCTCCCCTAGAGCCTCCAACACCTTGAGTAGGACAGTTGGCATCTAGAACTATGAGAGAACAAACTTTTGTTGTGTTAAGCCATCATGTTGTGCTAATTTATTACAGCAGCATCAGGAAACTGTGACAGCAAGAAACTACTGAAAGTTTTAGAAAAGTCTAACAGAAAAAACTACCCTTCATGCTATGATAACAACTTAAACTGTTATCAAAAGGCGAATTCGCTGTAGCTTGCTAATTCCTTTTCTCACTAGTTTTTGAAAAGGCAGAGGACCTACAGTACCAGTTTATCAGTGACAAAACAACTAAAATATTTTGAGACTAGTTCTGCCTTCACTGTATCTTCTACATTGAATCCAGTTGATACCACTGAAATACTGATAACAAAGTAGATAGAATCCATTAGAATAGGACTTTAACATATGTAAAAGATAATTTTATTAAGTTGACAGTTTTTTATCTCTTATTAGAAAACTGACTTCTATTGAACAAGGTTTTTATCAAAGAATAGAAGTGAACTGTAGGGGATTTTTTTTTTTTACCAGTTTTGGAAATTAATAAAACTAAACGGAAAACCTAACAAGATAAACAACCAGAGACATGTACCCCGATATTTATCACCTATACCAAAAATCAACCTGTACTTAAGAAGCCTATACATTTAACCCAATTTACATAATAATGTTAAACATCACTATGGGAATGCAATCAGCAAAATCAGGCTACAACAACAACCCCAATCTAAGAGCTAATAAAGGAAAAACAACTTTCCAGTGAGAAACCACTAAGACACCACCTTAACCAAATGATCAAGGTTAACATCACCAGTAATAAGTGATAGTGACAGCATGGTACCCCCTGATAATACTGCACTGAGAAGGGTATGTCATCTCCGTAAATTTCTCCCATTAATGTACAACCTCAATGTAATCATAAGAAAACATCAAACTGCAACTAAGGGACTCTTCACCAAATAACTACCAGTAGTTTTCAAATGTTTTAATGTCATGAAAGCAAAGACTAAAGAACTGTCACAGATCAGAGGAAACAATGGTAACATGACAACCATATGCAGTGTAAACCCTGGATTAGACCCTGAAACAGAAGAAGAACATTAGCAAAAAAACTGAGACTAGATATACTAAGTAGTTAATAATATTGTACTGATGTTAATTTCTTAGTTCTGATCATTGTACTATAATTATGCCAGATATTAACAGGTAGAGGAGCTATACTATTTTTGCCACTGGAAATCTAAAGTTAATTCAAATTAAAAAGCTAAACCATTTTTTTTTTTCATTTCAAGAAAAGGGAGATTTAACAGACCTCAATTATGATGTATCAATTTATTTGGATTCTTATTCAAACAAAAATGCTAATTTAAAAAAGTGGATGTTTGATGATATTAAGAATTACTGCTAATTTTGGAAGTACAGTAATGGTATTATGATCACGATTTTGGAGTTTCTTTTAGAGATAAATAAGTATTTGTGAATAAAATTACGGCTTGTGATTTGCTTTAAAATAATCTGAGGGTGAGGGAACAAAGTAGATGAAGGTACAAATGAAACAAGATTGGCCATAGTTGAAAAATGCTAAAGCCAAGTGATAGGGATGTGGTGGTTCGTTATATTCTCTACATTTGTATATGTTTGAAATTTTTTCTATTAACTAAAAATTATATACACACACTGCACGCACATATACAACACAATTTAAACAGAATTAGCCATGCAAATACAATTCTACTAAAACTATTATTTCAGGGGCACCTGGGTGACTCAGTTAAGTGTCTGCCTTCGGCTCAGGTCATGATCCCAGGGTCCTGGGATCAAGCCCTGCATCAGGCTCCCTGCAAAGCAGGAAGCCAGCTTCTCCCTCTCCCACTCCCCCTGCTTGTGTTCCTGTTCTTGTTCTCTCTCTTCTGCCAAATAAATAAATAAAATCTTTAAAAAAAAAAAAAATTATTTCAATCACTCCTAAACTTACCTACAAAGCTTCCCAAAGCACTGGAAAGTTCCCTTGGCCTAATCTAAGCACAAGCCTGTGAACTCTAGACTATTCTGCTCTCATATTAACTTCTCTAACCAAAAACCATATTAATTCTTTTTGTTTCAATGAATAAAGGATATTAAGTGTTTTGACTGCTATATTTAATTTTTGTATATCAAAGAAAAACAACCTTTTTCAGATTTAATATTAACTGTTCTTTGTCATGTCAATTTATAACATTTTTTTTTTTTCTTACACAGTCATCAGGGTTCAAAGAAGAAAACTAGTTTGCTCTGAGGCTACCCTCAAAAATTTTTTTTAAAGATTTTATTGTTCTGGGCTTACACTTTTATTTGTTGGTGCAAGACTCTAGTGCTTTTCCTGCCTCAGTCATGGAAGCCCACACAGAAAAAGGGGCCAGAAAATCAAAGTAGTTTGGAATGCTGAGCCCCCTATGTGGAGAGCAGGTGGAGAGTCCCACAGTCCTGTGGGAATGAGACTTTATGGGAATGAGAAATAAACTTCTGTTAAACTACAAAAAAAAAAATATGTATCTTGAGTAATCTCTATACCCAACATGGGACTCGAGCCCATAACCCCAAGATCAAGAGTGCAAGCTCCACCTACTAAGCCAGCCAGGCACACCACCACCCCTGCCCCGAGATCTTTATTTCTAATGAGGTCATAATGATTACCTGGGTAACAAAGTTTTGTCCTTTTTATTTCCTGTTAAAGAAATGGTTAATTGGCAAGAGAGTGAGGATGAAACAATATTAAGTTTCTCCTTCCTCTCTAGTAAATGTTCATTAGAGAACACACTAGGTTCTTTAATGAAAAAAACCCTACCTTTACCAGCAGTTTTTCTTCTGTTTCTGGAACTATTTCTTAAATACCTTACTATTACCATAATTTTTAAGCCATACATTTTTTTAAAACCTAGGTAAAACATAACAAGAATTTTAAATAGGTTTCACAACAATTTCCTTACAAAAGAATAGGATTTCAACTTGATACTTTAGCATATGCTTGTGAACCCTGATTAAATTCACTTAGTATACCATTAAATACCACTTGTATTTATAATGTGAATCACTGGATTTGCACCACCCGCCCTGCAGGCTAGAATCAAAGTGGAATAAGATTCCTTATAAACCTGGCAGACAAAAATTGAGACTAATTGGTTCTTATGAACAAATCTGGGCCACAATTTTTTAAGATGCCAATAATGAACACTGTTGGTAAGAGAATAAGATTTGAACATGGGACAGTGATAGAGTCACAAAAAGCCAGGAATCAAGTAAATAAAGCTATGGACTTCAGACAGTTCAGACTATAATTGTGAATGATAGGAATATCAGGGCAGAAAAGGTACTAAACCCATCATATCTTTAAAAAGTCTCACATGTATATAGAAACAGATATAAGGATTAGTCAAATTAAATATAGTACATCTAAAATATTCAACAGTTAAAAAGAGCTCCCTACGTGAAAAAAGCAACTTGCAGAATATTATGTAAAACAAAAAAGTCATTTGTATATGTTTTTAGAATATGTACACAATTATGTAGGTAATAGAATACTTATATATTTATACATGTAAATGAAGAAGCTGAAAGGATGCTCACAAAAGTTTGGGGGTGATCTTTTATATTTTGTTCTGAACATTTCACTTCTGTAATGTTTTGATCTTTTATAATATTAAATATTATTAAGTAATTAAATGGAAAGAAAACAAAGCAAAGAGAAGCTTTACTGGACAAATTTAGAATGGAGGAAATTATAGCTCTGGTTTTCATGATTTGTGACCAAATCAATTTGCCATAAAGATTAACAGAAGAAAACTCAAACTCTCATTTTGTTTAATCACACATCTACTACTTGCCCTTTGTTCTTTAAAACAAAATTACAACTGAACAACCCAAAAATGCAGTCAGAAACATTAATTCTGTAAGAAATCATGATATGATAATGTAAATTGTCAAAGCCTAAATAAAATTGCTTCACAAGAGGATATTCATATTTAGAAAAGCATTTATCTTAGGCCCCTTTGAAAAGTGAAAACAAATGGCTTAAGAAGCCTAATCTTTCTTTTGAACTACATATTATATGTATTACTATTCATATCAATTCCTCTTATAGGCATATATGGTGCTGCCATGCCCACAATTTCCTGGAAAGCTAAAATAAGAGTAATCTTTCAGAGTTTTGCTAAATTAAATTATTTGTTACTCCTTCAATGTAAACTCCCAAAGAGAAAGAAAACTAGTAGATCCAGAAGGAAAGTTATCTTTCTCCCAAAAATTAATTACTGTAAGATTTTATTTAGCAACACTGAACCAACAAAGTTTGGAACATTTAGTCAAGCTTTCCCTGGAGAACTGATTAAAAATGCCATGCCTCCTGGAGGAACAAAAACAACAAAAACAACCCCTCCATAAGAAACCTGAAAGTTACCTGAATTATAATAACTAAATTCAAAGACACCTTAGGGATTTGAAGCACAGCTGCCCAAGTCATTAATACAGAATATTTTATATTACAGAAAAAAGGAATCCATGTTGTCAATAATAAATCTGATCTTTTGGCTGACAGATTTTATGATTTTCATATCAGTGATGACAGATCCATTTTTATAGCACAAAACATATCAAATACAACTTAACGCTGTTTCTCAGCACCCAAATAGTTATAAAACATCACAGTGATTCACAGAACACAAACTAGAATAGAAAGTAGCACCAGTGTCACCAATATGTATTTCTCAGGTGGCCATGAAGCTGGGCCTCTTGGGAATCAAGTTCCCTAGTTTCCTCTTCCCAGGGAAGGGAAGGAGACTCAGGACTCCACCTGTGACTCCAGGGATTAGCAAAAAAGGTGTTAGTTGCTACTCAAAGCAGAGCAAAAAAAGAGACTGAACACATGAACATGGAAAGTTCCTGGTTAGGGATGTAGTAAGGAAATGTAGAGAAGATCTGGTTCACAAATGCTCTTTACACTTGTTTATTCTGAATTCTGTATGTCCTTGACATTAGTCCCATACAAATCAAGTATTTCATAATGGCAGAAATGAGAAGTCAGTACAAATAAATAAGTAAATTTCTGTTTATGAAATTCATCCAAAAGTTCCTAGAAGTTTACTATTAGCATGGTACTTAAGGTAAATATTATTACATAAGATACCTTACTTAAAGGCAACTCTTCATCACCCAAAAACAGTCATAAGATTAAAAAAAAAAAATTTTTTTTCCTGGTCATTTTTTAAGACTATGAAGGTAAATGCATTATATGTACATTTTATGCTTTATTTAGCAATTTTATTCTTTTGTAATATAATTTGCTTAAGTTTTATAGTACCTCATTATGTTCTAGATATAGAATTAAATGTGTAATATTATGATAGGTTAACACAAGATATTTTAAAATGATAAAAACTTGTCAGGCTCTCTAACTGGACATCTTTATTAATGAGAACTACCAAATATGTATAGTATAGGATTATTGTGACAATTAAATTATAAACAGTTAATATTTTTAAAAGGTCTTTGCATTCAGTCTGTAAAATACCATAGAATTCTCTTCATGGTTACGTGTCTTTGTGTGTATTCTTGCCTGGAATGCTCTTCTCATGCCTGCCTTCCTACCCTCGTCATAGCTTAAATGTCTCTTCCTTAGAAAGGCCTTCCTGACTCTTTCCTATATAACTGTTACTCCTGTTCTCAATACTCTAAGTGTCCTGCTCAGTACTTACCCTAATCTGGTATTTTTATTTCCCCCACTAGAATGAAAAGTCCACGAACATAGGGACGCATCTGTCTTTTTCACTACTGAATTCCCTTCATCTAACATGGTGCCTAGATCAAAGAAAGTGCTCAATAATTACCATCTTATGATGAATAAATGAATGCTGTCCAAACATTTACCAGAAACCACTCTCCCAGGGTATTACAGGCACAAGGTTGATGCATAATCTTCAAATATGCTTACTTTATCTAGTTTTTTTAAAGAGTCATAATTTAAGATATTGAACGGAATATGGATATTTTCATAAAGTGAAAATATAAAATCTTTTTTCTTACTGATGACATTGTCAAAGGTATCTTTGCTCAATGGTTGTCAAATATTTTGGTCTCAGAATTTCATATTCTTAAATACAAAAAGGTTTTTATCTGAATTATATCTACCAATATTCACTGTATTAAAAATTAAAACATTTTAAAATTCACTAAAAATATATTACCAATAAACTCATAAACAGCACATTTTTATGAAAAATAACTTCAAAAAAAAAAAAACCACCTTAGAAGAATGGTACTGTTTTATAGGTCTGCAAATCTAATAACTGGTTTACTACAAAGACCTCTGGATTCTCTTTCTATTGTGATATGTAATTTTGGTTGAAGTATATGAAGAAAATCTAACCTTATATTGATTAACATTTGTAAAAGGGAAGCAATTTTAATACTTTTTTTGATAATTGTGGATATTACTCTTTGATACTACACCAAAACTAAACAAGTGGTAGTTTCGGGAAAGTTGCAATGTACCATATCAATGAACTCTTCCTACTCTATTACATGAAAATTCATTGCTCCACTTTACCCTTTGAATGAAATTTTTATCTCTACATGGTTCTGTAATACCATGCATTGATCATTTGTAAAATCACTACTTTCACTAAGCTATACTAATCTCCCAAATGCTGATGTTTTACTCTACAATATTTTAAAAATTACATGTATTAATATCTCCACTGATAAAATGAGCAAAGTATTTGTCTTGGGAACTGTCTTCCAATTGGGGGATGGAGAGAGGATAGTTTTCCAAAATCCTAATTTTTGCCCCAAAGCTCAATTTTTACCTTTAGCAAACAATGTCAATAACTTTCCATGAAGTGATGGGCTCACTCCACTCATTTTTGAGAAAATGTCTGCAAATTCCCAAGTCCAAGAAATGATTACTTGTTGTCGTTCTTTTCGGTAAAAACTGTATACATTTTAAAAAGTAACTTAACTTTCAACTCAAATATCTTTATAAGTGCTTTTATTCAAGACAATCATCATGCTTTGGTATGAAACCAAAGTGTTTCATGAGTACTTCCTATTTCTTCACACAGAATATTAAAAGGACATACTCAAAAGTAAAAATTTAACAAAATTAATAACACTTACTGTTTCATTAAAGATATTCTTAAACAAAATTGGCTTTTAAAAAAAGGCAGGGGAGTTCAGGAAAGATCCAGAAGAGGATCCTGAGTTCCCTTTATCCCACAGACACAACAAGATAACAACTGCATTTATGCAACTGGCTCTGAAAATGACCTGAAGACTAGCAGAATGTGTAGTTATTCACAGTTACTCACAGAGAGGAGGCCACATTGAAAAGACAGGAGAGGTAGAGACTCCAGCAAGACTAAACACAAATGGGAGGGACACCCCAAGCACAGAGAAGCCGGAAGAGCAGACGCCACACCAGGAGCTTTTTAAATAAGCAGGACTTACCAGGTACTTTAAACCTCATTGGGCTTAATAGCAGGGAGAGCCAAGGTTGATAGGAAACCAAGTCCCTGTCCTTAAAGAGCCAGCATAATAAACTGGGCCAGAGACACAAACCGAAGCACCATTTTGAAAAGTGCCTGGGATATACATGAAGGAGATTTATTTACTAATCTCAGAACCTGTGCTGGCAGGGCAGGGATCTTCAGGAGATTTCTCTAGGAACGAAATGCTGGCATTTTGTTGTTTCCTTTCCCCAAACTAGATAGTTCTAACTTTCAAAAATGTCTGGCTAACGGTATCTATTTTGCTAGTACATGCCCAGCCCCTACATTCTCCTAAGGACCCGCCCATCTAACCTCTCTGCCTTGGCTGACTTCCCACCAATGCAGCTCCAGCTCCAAAATACCCTGCAAGCAGCCTCAGCAGAGACCACCACTCCAAAGTGACCACTGCCCTGAGGAGAGAGGAAGATAACTGCACACACCAGCATGTTTGCAGTTCTTGTATAGCTGAGCCTCTTAGCTGGTTGCACAGGGAGCAAGTCCTTCCATTCAATTCACCTGCAGCTGTGGCAGGGAGGTTAACTGCAGACACCTAGTCTGGCTGCTGGCCCCATCCACCTAAAACTTGTGGTGGCCTCAGCAAAGCCTCTTAATAGTGCAGGGACAAAACCCTGACATGTGCACCCACAGCAGGCAGATCAGATCATTGCAGCTAACTGGTCTGAAAGCAAACAAGCTCAGCCACAACAGTAGGGTGCATGCAGTCCACACAGAAGACACCCTTGGAGTGCCCGGTTCTGGTGACTAAATGGGACTGAGCTACAGGACACCACAGGCCACTACTTTCAAGACCAGGAGATGGAGCCAACTTCTCTAATACATAGTTACACAAGAGTTAGACAAAATGAGGAGACAGAGGAATCTGTCCTAAATGAAAGAATAGGACAAAATGACAGAAAATGAGCTAAATGAAATGGAGATAAGCAAAATGCCTGATAATTCAAAGTAATGATCATAGATATTCACTGGACTTGAGAAAAGAGTGGAAGAACTCAGTGAGAATTTAAAGAGATGGATAATATTAAAAAGAATCCACAGAGCTAAAGAATTCAAGAACTGAAAAAATGCACTAAAGGGAATCCACAGAAAAGAGGATGCAGAAGAATGGATCAGCAATGTAGAAGACAGGATAATGGAAAGCAAATAAGTTGAACAGCAAAAAAAAAAAAAAAAAGACATAGTAATAAAAAATGAGAATACATTAAGGGAACTCAGTGACACTATTAAGTGTAATAACATCTGTATTATAGGGATCCCTAAAAAGAGAAATGAAGAGAGAAGGGGACAGAAAACATGTTTGAAGAAATAGCTGAAAACTTCCTAATCTGGGGAAGGAAATGGACATCCAGATCCAGGAAGTACAGAAAGCCCTTAAAGCAAGATTAACCCCAGAAAGTCCACACCAAAACACATAATAATTAAAATGGCAAAAAGTAATGATAGAGATTTTAAAAGCAGCAGAAGCTACATACAAGAGAAACCCCATAAGACTATCAGTTGATTTTTCAGCAGAAACTTTGCAGACCAGAAGACAGTGGCATGATATATTCAAAGTCCTGAGAGGAAAAAACCTCCAACAAAGAATACTCTACCTAGCAAGATTATCATTAAGAATAGAATGAGAAACAGTTTCCCAGACAGACAAAAGTTAAAGGAGTTCATCACCACTAAATCAGCCTTACAAGAAATGTTAAAGGGACTTAAAATGTAAAGTCCATAACCAAAGGAAAATTATAAAAGCAAACATACACTAAGGTAGTAGATAAATCACTTATAAAGCCAGTATGGAGGTTAAAATATAAAGGCAGTAAAATGAAGTATGTCTATAAAATTAGTCAAGACACACAAAATAAAAAGATGCAAACTATGCAATACATAAAATGGAGGGGGAGGTAAAAATGTAGCACTTTTAGCATGTGTTCAAACTTAAGTGATCATCAACTTAATATAGGCAAATATACACATGTATATTACCATAATGTAACCACAAATAAAAAACCTATAGATACACACAAAACCATCAAACATAAGGCAAGAGAGTAAGAAAAGAGAAACAACTACAAGAACTACTAGAAAACAATTAAACTGGCAAAAAATACATTACTTATCAAAAATTAAATGTAAATGGACTAAATGCTTCAACCATAAAATATATGTAACTGAATAGATTTAAAAAACAACAACGGGGTACCTGGGTGGCTCAAACATTAAGCATCTGCCTTCAGCTCAGGTCACGATCCCAGGGTCCTGGGATCGAGCCCTGCATCAGGCTCCATGCTCAGTGGGAAGCCTGCTTCTCCCTCTCCCACTCCCCCTGCTTGTGTTTCCTCTCTTGCTGTCTCTCTGTCAAACAAACAAACAAACAAACAACAACAACAACAAGACCCATCTATATGCTGCCTACCAGAGACTTGCTTCAGACCTAAAGACTTATACAGGCTAAAAGTGAAAAAAATGGAAAAACATATACCATGCAAATGGGAAAAAAAAAAAAAGCTGGGGTAGCAATAATTATATCAGACAAAATAGATTTTAAAACAAAGACTGCAGCAAGACAAAGAACTACACTACATAACAGAGGGATCTATCCAACAAAAGGATATAACAAGTATAAATATCTAAGCACCCAACATTGGAGCATCTAGATAGATAAAGCAAACATTAAAAGACATAAAGGGAGAAATTTGACAGCAATATAATAATACTAGGGAATTTTAACATCTACTTATATCAATGGATAGATAACCCAGACAGAAAATCAACAAGAGAACAGTGGCTTTGAACAACACAATAGACCAAATGTATATACAAAACATTCCATCCAAAAATACACATTATTTTCAAGTGCACATGGATAATTCTCCAGGACAGATCACACATTAGGCCACAAAATAAAGCTCAATAAATTACTCAAGAGACACAAAAAGATGTAAGATATGAGGTCATATACATAAAACCTGGAGGAGAAAGTAGAGTTAAGAAGATGGAAATGTCACACATCTTTTCCAACTGTAACGATATGAAATTAGAGATTTAAAAAATCTAGAAAGAACACAAATGCATGGAGGCTAAACAACATGCTACTAAGCAATGAGTGAGTTAACCAATAAATCAAAGAGGACATCAAAACATACATGAGGACGATTCAAACACACGATCCAAAATCTTTGAGACAGCAGAAGCAGTTCTAAGAAAGAAGTTTATAGCAATACAGACCTACTTCAACAAAACAAAAAATCTCAAACTAACTTTGCAGAAAAAGAAAAAACAAAGCCCAAACTAGTAGAAGGAAGGAAATTATAATTATGTGTATATACAGATATACAGACACACATACACATATAATTTTAAAAAGATTAATGAAACCAAGACTCAAATTCTGAAATGAAGAAAGAAAAATAATTGACACCATAGAGATGCAAAGAATTATAAGAGAATATTATGAAAAAGTATATGCCAACAAACTGCACTATCTAGAAGAAATGGATAAATTCCTAGAAATATACAATCTTCAAAAACTGAATAAGGAAAAAAAAATCTGAACAAACCAATTACTAGCAACAAAATTGAATCAGCAATCAAAAAACTCTGAACAAATGTCTAGGACCATATGGTTTCACATAGGAATTCTACCAAACATCTTAAACTCTTCTAAAAAGAGAGAAAGGAAAACTTCCACAAGACCAGCATTACCCTAATATCAAAACAGGACAAACACACTACAAAAACAAAAAACAAAAAAACTGCAGGCCAATATCCCTGGTATGCAAAGATCCTCAACTAAATACTGGCAAACCAAATTCAAAATTACATTTAAAAAATCATTCACCCATGATCAAATGGGATTTATTCCAGGGATGCAAGGGTGGTTCAATATTCACAATCAATGTGATATACCAAATTCACAAGAGAAAGCATAAAAACCGTATGATCATCACAACAGATGCAGAAAAAGCATCTGACAAAGTACAACATCCATTACGATAAAAACTCCCGGTGGGAGGAGCAAGATGGCAGAGATGTAGGAGACCTAAATTTCGTCTGGTCTCAGAAATTCAACTAGATAGGGATCAAACCATTCAGAACACCTACAAACTCAACAGGAGACCGAAGAAAACAATAGCAGCAATTCTATGAACCGAAAAGCAACCACTTTCTGGAAGGTAGGACATGCAGAGAAGTGAATCCAAGGCAATATTTGGGAAGACAGACCCCGGGGGCGGGGACAGAGCCTCTGTCAGCCAGCTACCGGCAAGTGATAGAGCAGCGGAGCACACAATCAGAACTTTTAGAAGTCTGCTCCGCTGAGGGATGTCGCTCCAGTGGCTAAGCAGGGGGTGGAACCCTCATTGGGACAGTGTGGTCTCAGGACCCTCGGGGTCACAGAAAGACCGGGGGTGCCTGAGGGCAGCAGAGCTCCCAGGTATCAGACCAGGGAAGCCGGCTGCAAAGGCAGAGCCGAGGAGTGGGCTCTCAGCTCGGGGCTGCCATAAACAGTGATCTATGGCACAGTGGGGCCACTGCTCTTCCAGCAGAGACCAAACAAGCGGCAGATCCAGGGAGACTCCCCTTCCTCCTTGGGGAGGAGCGGCGCGGGAGCGCACCACAGGTATTTGCTGGGTTTGGAGACTCCAAACAGGGTCGGGTGCCAGAGATAGAAGTGCTCAGTCACAGGACAGGTGAGCATGGAGTTCAGCTGGAGACAGGGGAGACAGGAGTGATTGATTGCTTTTCTCTGGGGGTCACTGAGGAGTGGGAACCGAGCTCTCAGCTCCTCCGGGACCACAGATTGGGAAGCCACCATTTTCACTCTCATCCTGCAAAGCTGTACGGAAAGCTTGCAGGGAACAAAATCTACTGAGAGCAAGCCTAAGCAGATTATTTAGCCTGGTCCCTGACAAGGGCAGTGCAATTCCACCACAGGCAAAGACATATGAGAATCACTGCAACAGGCCCCTCCCCCAGAAGATGAGCAAGAACAACCAGCCAAGACCAAGTTTACCGATCACTGAGAACTGCAAAACCCCAATGCTAGGGGAATACAGCATATAGAATTCATGGCATTTTCCCCATGATTCTTTGGTCTTTCAAAGTTAATATTTTTTTATTTTTTTTTATTTTATTATTTTTTTAGTTGAATTTTTCTTCTTACCTTTTTCAACCAACATATTATCAATTTTTTTAAATCTTTTTTAATTTTCACTTTTACAGTCATATTCTATCCCTTCATTGTATTTAAACTTTTTTGTATATATATGTTTCTTTCATTAAAATTTTGGGATACGGTTTCTTCTAAAAGACCAAAATATACCCTAAACCTAGTGTATGACATTGTCCTAGTCTCGCCATGATCACATTTTTTTTAATTTTTAAAAAAAAATTTTCAACCACCTTATCAATTCATTTTTTAAAATCTTTTTAAATTTTCATCTTTACAGTCATATTCCATCCCTTCATTGTATTTACCCTTATTTTTGTATATATGTAAGTTTTTCTTTCTTTAAAATTTTGGGAGGCAATTTCTTCTAAAAGACCAAAATACACCCAAAATCTAGTGTGTGGCTCTGTTCTATACACCAGCCTGATCATGTTCTTTTTTCCCCCCCTGGTTTCAGGTCTCTTCTGATTTGTTTAGCGTCTATTTTTCTGGGGTCGTTGTTACCCTTTCAGCATTTTGTTCTCTCATTCATCTAGTCTCCTCTGGACAAAATGACAAGATGGAAAACTCATCTCAAAAAAAGAACAAGAGGCAGTACCGACTGTCAGGGCCTAATCAATACAGACATTAGTAAGATGTCGGAACTAGAGTTCAGAATGATGATTATAAAGATACTAGCTGGGCTTGAAAAACTCTTAGAAGATACTAGAGAATCCCTTTCTGGAGAAATAAAAACTAAAACGTAACCAAGTCAAAATAAAAAAGGCTATTAATGAGGTGCAATCAAAAATGGAGGCTCTAACTGCTAAGATAACTGAGGCAAAAGAGAGAATTAGTGATACAGAAGACCAAATGATGGAAAATAAAGAAGCTGAGAAAAAGAGATAAACTACTGGATCACGAGGGGAGAATTCAAGACATAAGCGAAACAACATTAGAATAATTGGGATCCCCGAAGAAGTAAGAGAGGGGCAGAAGGTATATTGGAGCAAATTATAGCAGAGAACTTCCCTAATTTGGGGAAGGAAACGGGCATCTAAATCCAGGAGGCACAGAGAATGCACCTCAAAATCAATAAAAATAGGTCAACACCCCAATATCTAATAGTAAAACTCACAAGTCTCAGAGACAGAGAAAATCCTGAAAGCAGCACCGGACAAGAGGTCTGTAACCTACAATGATAGAAACATTAGATTGGCAACAGACCTATCCACAGAGATCTGGCAGACCATAAAGGACTGGCATGATATATTCAGGGCACTAAATGAGAAAAATATGCAGCCAACAATACTATACCCAGCTAGGCTGTCACTGAAAACAGACAGAGAGATTAAAAGGGTCCAGGACAAACAAAAACTAAAAGAATTTGTGAACACCAAACCAGCCCTACAAGAAATACTGAAAGGGGTCCTCTAAGAAAAGAAAGAGCCCAAAAGTAACATAGACCAGAAAGGAACACAGACAATAGACAGTAACAGTAACCTTACAGGCAATACAATGGCACTAAATTCCTATCTTTCAATAGTTACCCTGAATGTAAATGGGCTAAATGCCCCAATCAAAAGACACAGGCTATCAGATTGGATAAAAAAACAAGACCCATCGATATGCTGTCTGCAAGAGACTCATTTTAGACCCAAAGATACCTCCAGATTTAAAGTGAGGGGGTGGAAAACCATTTACCATGCTAACGGACATCAAAAGAAAGCTGGGGTGGCAATCCTTCTATCAGACAAATTAGATTTTAAACCAAAGACTATAATAAGAGATGAGGAAGAACACTACATCCTACTTAAAGGGTCTATCCAACAAGAAGATCTAACAATTGTAAATATTTATGCCCCTAACATGGGAGCAGCCAATTATATGAACCGATTAATAACAAAATCAAATAAACATACTGACAATAATACAATGATAGTAGGGGACTTTAACATGCCCCTCACTGAAATGGACAGATCATCTAAGCAAAAGATCAACATGAAAATAAAGGCTTTAAATGACACACTGGAGCAGTTGGACTTCACAGATATATTCAGAACATTCCATCCCAAAGCAACAGAATACACATTCTTCTCTAGTGCACATGGAACATTCTCCAGAATAGATCACATCCTGGGTCACAAATCAGGTCTCAACTGGTACCAAAAGACTGAGATCATTCTCTGCATATTTTCAGACCACAATGCTTTGAAACTAGAACTCAATCACAAGAGGAAAGCCAGAAAGAACTCAAATACATGGAGGCTAAAGAGCATCCTACTAAAGAATGAATGAATGGGTCAACCAGGAAATTAAAGAATTAAAAAAATTCATGGAAACCAATGAAAATGAAAACACAACTGTTCAAAATCTTTGGGATACAGCAAAGGTGGTCCTGAGAGGAAAGTAGATAGCAATACAAGCCTTTCTCAAGAAACAAGAAAGGTCTCAAATACACAGCCTAAACCTACGCCTAAAGGAGCTGGAAAAAGAAGAGCAAATAAAGCCTAAACCCAGAAAGAAGAGAAATAATAAAGATCAGAGCAGAAATCAATGAAACAGAAACCAAAAGAACAGCAGAACAGATCAACGAAACTAGGAGCTGGTTCTCTGAAAGAATTAATAAGATTGATAAACCCCTGGCCAGACTTATCAAAAAGAAAAGAGAAAGGACCCAAATAACTAATATCATGAAAGAAAGAGGAGAGATCACAACCAACAAAAGAAATACAAACAATTATAAGAACATATTATGAGCAACTGTATGCCAGCAAATAGGATAATCTGGAAGAAATGGATGCATTCCTGGAGATATATAAACTACCAAAACTGAACCAAGAAGAAATAGAAAACCTGAACAGACCCACAACCACTAAGGAAATTGAAGCAGTAATCAAAAATTTCCCAAAAAACAAGAGCCCAGGGCCAGATGGCTTCCCAGGGGAATTCTACCAAACATTTAAAGAAGAATTAATACCTATTCTTCTGAAACTGTTCCAAAAAATAGAAATGGAAGGAAAACTTCCAATCTCATTTTATGAGGGCAGCATTACCTTGATCCCAAAACCAGACAAAGACCCCATCAAAAAGGAGAACTACAGACCAGTATCCCTGATGAACATGGATGCAAAAATTCTCACCAAAATACTAGCCAATAGGATCCAACAGTACATTAAAAGGATTATTCACCATGACCAAGTGGGATTTATCCCTGGGCGGCAAGGTTGGTTCAACATCCGCAAATCAATCAACGTGATACAATACATTAATAAAAGAAAGAACAAGAACCATATGATCCTCTCAATAGATGCAGAAAAAGCATTTGACAAAGTACAGCATCCTTTCTTGATCAAAACTCTTCAGAGTATAGGGGATAAAGGGTACATACCTCAATATCATAAAAGCCATCTATGAAAAACCCACAGTGAATATCATTCTCAATGGGGAAAAACTGAGAGCTATCACCCTAAGGTCAAGAACACAGCAGGGATGTCCACTATCACCACTGCTATTCACCATAGTACTAGAAGTCCTAGCCACAGCAGACAACAAAAAGAAATAAATGCATCCGAATCGGCAAAGAAGATGTCAAACTCTCACTCTTTGCAGACGATATGATACTTTATGTGGAAAACCCCAAAGACTCCACCCCAAAACTGCTAGAACTCGTACAGGAATTCAGTCAAGTGGCAGGATATAAAATCAATGCACAGAAATCAGTGGCATTCCTATACACCAACAACAAGACAGAAGAAAGAGAAATTAAGGAGTTGATCCCATTTACAACTGCACCCAAAACCATAAGATACCTAAGAATAAATCTAACCAAAGAGCCAAAGGATCTGTACTCAGAAAACTATAAAATACTCATGAAAGAAATTGAGGAAGACACAAAGAAATGGAAAAACGTTCCATGCTCATGGATTGGAAGAACAAACATTGTGAAGATGTCAATGCTACCTAGAGCGATCTACACATTCAATGCTATCCCTATCAAAACACCATAAACTTTTTTCAAAGAAATGGAACAAATAATCCTAAAATTTGTATGGAACCAGAAAAGACCCCGAATAGCCAGAGGAATGTTGACAAAGAAAAGCAAAGCTGGTGGCATCACAATTATGGACTTCCAGCTCTATTACAAAGCTGTAATCATCAAGACAGTATGGTACTGGCACAAAAACAGACACATAGATCAATGGAACAGAATAGAGAGCCCAGAAATGGACCCTCAACTCTATGGTCAACTCATCTTTGACAAAGCAGGAAAGAATGTCCAGTGGAAAAAAGACAGTCTCTTCAACAAATGGTGTTGGGAAAATTGGACAGCCACATGCAGAAGAATGAAACTGGACCATTTCCTTACACCACACACAAAAATAGACTCAAAATGGTTGAAAGACCTCAATGTGAGACAGGAGTCCATCAAAATCCTAAAGGAGAACACAGGCAGCAACCTCTTCGACCTCAGCCACAGCAACTTCCTAGAAACATCACCAAAGGCAAGGGAAGCAAGGGCAAAAATGAACTATTGGGACTTCATCAAGATAAAAAGCTTTTGCACAGCAAAAGAAACAGTCAACAAAACCAAAACACAACGGACAGAATGGGAGAAGATATTTGCAAATGACATATCGATAAAGGGCTAGTATCCTAAATCTATAAAGAACTTATCAAACTCAAAACTCAAAGAACAATTGATCCAATCAAGAAATGGGCAGAAGACATGAACAGACATTTTTCCAAAGAAGACATCCAAATGGCCAACAGACACATGAAAAAGTGCTCAACATCGCTCAGCATCAGGGGAATCCAAATCAAAACCTCAGCGAGAACCACCTCACACCAGTCAGAATGGCTAAAATTAACAAGTGAGGAAACGACAGATGTTGGCAGGGATGCGGAGAAAGGGGAACCCTCCTACACTGTTCGTGGGGATGCAAGCTGGTGCAGGTACTCTGGAAAACAGTACAGAGCTACCATATGACCCAGCAATTGCACTACTGGGTATTTACCCCAAAGATACAAATGTAGTCATCTGAAGGGTACGTGCACCCCGATGTTTAGAGCAGCAATGTCCACAATAGCCAAACTGTGGAAAGAGTCAAGATGTCCATCAACAGATGAATGGATAAAGAAGATGTGGTATATATATACAATGGAATATTATGCAGCCATCAAAAGGAATGAGATCTTGCCATTTGCAACAACGTGTTTGGAGCTGGAGGGTATTATGCTGAGCGAAATAAGTCAATCAGAGAAAGACATGTATCATATGATCTCACTGATATGAGGAATTCTTAATCTAGGAAACAAACTGAGGGTTGCTGGAGTGGTGGGGGGTGGGAGGGATGGGTTGGCTGGGTGATAGACATTGGGGAGGTTATATGCTATGATGAGCGCTGTGAATTGTGTAAGACTGTTGAATCACAGACCTGTACCTCTGAAACAAATAATACATTATATGTTTAAAAAAAAAAAAAAAAGGTAGTAGGAAGGGAAAAATGAAGGGGGGGAAATCAGAGGGGTAGATGAACCATGAGACTATGGACTCTGAGAAACAAACTGAGGGTTCTAGAGGGGAGGGAGGTGGGGGGATGGGTTAGCCTGGTGATGGGTATTAAAGGGGGCACATATTGAATGGAGCACTGGGGGAGATACGCAAACGATGAATCATGGAACACTACATCAAAAACTAATGATGTAATGTACGGTGATTAACATAATAAAAAAATAAAAATAAATTTAAAATAATAAAAAAAAGAACTCCAAGCTACTGTTTTCCTTTAGAGTTTCCTCATAGGTATGATAACAACAGTTTTGGGGTTTTTTTAAGATTTTATTTATTTATTTGACAGAGAGAGACACAGAGAGTTTGGAACACAAGCAGGGGGAGTGGGAGAGGGAGAAGCAGGCTTCCCCCCGAGCAGGGAGCCCAACGTGGGGCTCGATCCCAGGATCCTGGGATCATGACCTGAGCCGAAGGCAGACGCTTAACGACTGAGCCACCCAGGCACCCCAAAAACAACAGTTTAACTATGTTCTCTAATATATTTATTTTGCCATCTTTCTTGTGGTTTAAGTTCACTATTCAATTGTTTATATGATAATAGTATATGGCTTCAGTGTATAGCAAATTATGAGAAATTATGTTAGTCTGTCCTCCTCCATCCCCAAATTGGTAGACAATTTTTACTCCAAAACTTCACTCCTGGTTATTCAAACAATTCATCGAGAGGACTAGCGGCACAACAGTCATAGCTATATAAAAGAACCATGAATCAACACACCTTAAGTTTAGTTTGGGGATAATTATTACCTTGCCACTGTACATTCAGAAACAATGACATTAAATACAGTCATTCTCTTACGTTAGAAACCACAATGGTGTCCTATTTCCTACTGGATCAAATTTAAATTCTATCAACCAACCCCAAAATTATTTTCAACTTAAACAGGTATTCCCTACTCCCACAGTAATATATATTACTGTGTGTGTGTGTGTATCCAACTCTAAGCTGGCATGTACCACAGTTTTATTAATTATGTATCTATCACAGCCACTAGAAGCTGCTATTTAGCAGGGAAGATATTTTATTCAAATAGACAATGAAAGATCAATGAATTAAGAAAAGAAATACCAAATCACCTTTCTCATTAGATCCACCTCTATGTCTGCTTTTTCCTGCTTCTAAACTTCTACTCCAGCTATTCTTTCCATCTGAAATGCCCTCCTATTTCTTATCAATCTAAAACCTTGCAGGGAAGCTATAGGTAGACCAACATTGAAACTAATAGCTATAAAAGCTCTTTATATTTTAAAATTCACATTTAAAAAAATACTAGACAACAAATTGAGTAAGGTCAGTATCAATGATATTTTACATATTAATATAATTTGTTCAATTCTACTTATTTGCACATTAGAAATGTTTATGCTTTCTCTTTTCTGTACTTCAACTAGATGCTTACAAATTTATTTTGCTTTGTATAGGTGATATGCATACACCAAAAAGGCATTTTGTATGTGTGCGCATGTGTGAGACAGATATGGTGAATATCAGATCACCTGACTTAAGAATTAAAAGTGATTGCCTTTAGGAAGCAAAAAAAAAAAATGCAGGAATGGGGAGGGATGGGATAGGACAGCAATGTTTATTATAAATGTTTTGGTGCTACTTGACTTTTGAAGCTATGTAAACTTACAGCTTTGAAAAAATAAAAAGAATGTTTGATGATTATGTCTTTCTGGCAGGTGACCATATACCCTGCTTCTTAGATTTCTAATCTGCATTCATTTCCTAAAGTGAAGTCTGTCTTCTGATTTTTCTGTCAGCTTTATCGGTCTCAAATCTCTAAGACAGAAAGAGCCAGCATTAGCATCACTGGAAACTTGTTAAATATGCAAATTTCTAGTCTCATCTCAGATCAACAGAATCAGAAACTTCAAGTGGGATCCAATAATCTGTGGTTTAAGAAACCCTCCAGATGATTCTTCTGTACCCTGAAGTTTGAGAACCACTACTACAATGGTTTAACCTTCTCTTTTCCTGACTCCTTCCTTCACAAAGGTTGCATCCTAACAATTTCCATACAAACACAGATATACATGCACAGCCCATGCAAAAGATTGGTTCTATTTAACATAAATACCTGGGGAAAGGGGACCAATTATCACTAACACTGCTCTTTATTCTGCCCTCTAATATCCAGAAACTGATAGGTGTTTAATAATAAATTTGCAATGCTTTAAGTGTTGCACAAAAAGAAATAATATGGAAGGGATGCCCTGAAGACCTTTTCACCCAATAAAAGTATCTTCCTTAACTATAAATTACCATAAAAACAACTACCATAACATTAAAAAGATGTACTTACAATATCATAATTTTTATCACTTTGACTCATCCACTCTTATTTTTTTTTTTTTTTATTTAAGAGAGAGAGAGAATGAGAGAGAGCACATGAGAAGGGGGAGGGTCAGAGGGAGAAGCAGACTCCCCGCCGAGCAGGGAGCCCGATGCGGGACTCGATCCAGGGACTCCAGGATCATGACCTGAGCCGAAGGCAGTCACTTAACCAACTGAGCCACCCAGGCGCCCCACTCTTAATTCTTAATCAAATAAAAAATAGAATGTGTTCTATAGCACATGTCCATAAATGCTAATAAACCAAAATGAAGCTTCTAAGGATTATTAATTCTTCACAGCTGTAAGTATTTGGAAAAACCAATTGTCACTGTTATCCAAATGATGAAAAGCTAATATGGATCCTGGAACAAAACTGAAATCAACTGAATGTCTGTTGGAGAAGAAGAAAACAATATAGTTAAATGGAGCTTAGCTTAGTACCAAAGTAAATTACAATAGCAGGAATCATAATGTGTAGCTAGTTTTAGTTTCTAAAATTAATCAGTATTAAAATTAAAGTGACTATATAGGTCAGAGTCTTAGCAAGATTTTTTGTAATTTTATCCTACTTTGGTATATCTTAAATTGCAAACACTTTCAAGCAAACACAAGTATATTAATATATTCAGGTGGTATGGATTTGGAGGAGGGTTATTTTCCTTAATAAAACCCTTATTCATTGTATTAAAATAGATTTTTTTTTGAAGATTTATTTATTTTAGGGAGAGAGAGAACATGCATGAGCGGGGGGGGGGGGCAGAGTGAGAGAAAATCCTCAAGCAGACCCCCTGCTGAGCACAGAGCCCGGGCCTCCATCCCAGGACCCTGAGATCATGACCTGAGCTGAAATCAAGAGTCAGAGGCCTGGGGTGCCTGGGTGGCTCAGTCGTGCCTTCGGCTCAGGTCATGATCCCAGGGTCCTGGGATCGAGCCCTGCATCGGGCTCCCTGCTCAGCGGGAAGCCTGCTTCTCCCTCTCCCACTCCCCCTGCTTGTTTTCCTTCTCTCACTTTGCCTCTGTCAAATAAATAAACAAAATCTTAAAAAAAAAGAGTCAGAGGCTTAACCCACTGAGCCATGCAGGCACCCCAAAACGGAAATTTAATGTATTCAGTATGATCTCAGGATGAAAATAACAGACCTATAAATGATTATCAACTTAAGGAAAATATTATGCAAAAAAGTTTTATATATATCATATTTAGCAAAATAACGTTTCTGGGAAATTTTATCGACCGGAACATGTTAGCCTAGATTTACTAGAAACAAGAGGTCCATATTGTGTTACATACAGCAAATAATTTCACCTTAAAAATTCTAGGCTTTAATCAAAATAAAGAAAAATTGGACAAATTTCTATGATGGCCAATCCATAAAATGACTCAAGGTGCCAAACTATGAAGACATAATTTCTAATCATTTATAATGCACCTGGCTACACAGTACTTCCAACTCTAAGCTCTGGCTTATTTCTCATAAATATCATACCATACTGTAGTAAAACCAACTGTAAACTCTGGCTCATTTCTCAATGTTATACCATACTGTAGTAGAATCAATTTAAGAAAAATAATTCTCTTTTACAAATTTGCCATTTCATATACAGTCTTACCCATTCTTTTTAAATAAAGTAACTTCTCAAACAGAAATAGGACTCTATTTTTAAAAGGCTCTTAAATATAATTTAACCACAAAATCTCAATTAAATGTAAAAATTATTAATTTCCACAACAAATAGTTCTCAACTGCCATAACAATGAAGAGATACAATAATGAAGATAATACAAGTCACATAAGGTTAAATTTGATGTATACTCTGCTCAGCTGAACTGGACCTTAGACTATTTTTCCAAAAACTGTATGACTTGCTAGACTATAATTTTAAACAAGCAGAGATCAGAACCACTGCAGCTACTAAGAATTTTAATCACTACAGGTTCCAAGAAGAATGAGACAGTGACTGATTATGTTGGACCTGTCTCCCATGCTGCCTACTGAGTCGAGGGGAACTGAGCCAGCATGCTCTACTTCTCATCTTTTTCATTTCCCACTTTGGAAAGGTAATATTCAGACAGTAAGAAAATGCAGAGAAGTGGAGATGCTGCATGCCACAGGATTTATGCTCCTATCTCCCTTAACAAGTTTCCCCATTTCACTGAGTTAGGCCCTGGCTTTGTAATGAGACCAGCTTCCAAAGCGTATACATAATCTCCAGTGCACAGAGATAAGTTTTTATACTAATCCTCATACAATGATAGAACAAGAATATTTTAAAGAATACATCTGCACATAATTAAATATTTAGCCCTAGTAGAATTTCCTTAAAATCTCTACACTTAATTAGTAGATATACAAATTGTTAACATTAACTAAACCACTATGCTAGGGAAAATGCTTTTGGTGTTTCTTATTTCAATAACACAATCTAATACTATACTGTCCTCCTTTTCCAATTTAAGAAAAAAAAAATGTTACTACATTGGTAAAACACACTCCAGGAGCAATTAAAACTTTCATGATAGATCCTTCCCTTTCCAGTCTAATTATGGATTGATTTTTAAAAGACAAATAACTTACAAGTCACTAGAGAGAAATTATTTTGAAATTCCCAAGGGGCTATGATTCAGTCTATATTTATGAACCACACTTTTGAAAATTAATGGGATATTTTCAGTTCCAAGTAATTAAAGCCCCTGGTATTCCACCCTGGTAATTGGCAAAGTATATTGGAATTTTTGATAAATTTCATCTCATTGCCTTTTCTTAAATGCCTGCAGGCTTGTAACAAACTGTTAAATATGAGAGAAGTAAAGATGGGAAGGAGAAGAAATGGAGAACAGGATAAGATCAGTTTGATTACTTGAAGGACAGGATAGTAAAAGGTATTTGTTAAACTGATTGTTCAAGTTGACTCGGCAGAGATTAAAAAGCTCTGGTATTAATGGTAACTAGAAATAAGCTACCTGAGTTCTGGGAGGAAGAAAGAATTGGCAAAGTGAAAAAAAAAAAAAAAAGGTAACAAAAATAAAGATGACCCTGAGCATTTAGGTCTTTCTTATTTAGTACAAATTAGTGATTCTCTGATTAAAAACTAAGTAAAGAAACACTGCTATTGTAGTCATTCCTTCTTCCAATCCCAACTAACAGCAGCTAATTACAAAGTCCCACAGACCACATGCTAGTTATTTTTTTAAGAGATGACAAAGACCCTAGATTCACTGCAGCATTATTTACAGTAGCCAAGATATGGAAGCAACTTAAGCGTACAATGATAAATATATGGGTAAAGAAGGTGTGTGTGTGTGTGTGTGTGTGTGTGTGTGTGTGTGTGATGAAATATTACTCAGCCATTAAAAAAGAATGAAATCTTGCCATTTGTGACAACATGGATGGATCTAGGAGGTATTGTACTAGGTGAAATAAGTCAGACAAAGACGTACCATATGATTTCACTTATATGTGGTATCTAAAACAAACAAACAAACAAACAATAGAAACAGACTCACAGATTCAGGAAACAAACTGTTGGTTACCAGAAGAGGGAGGGGGTGGGAAGGACTAAATCAGTAAAGAGAATTAAGAAATACAAACTTCCAGTTACAAAATAAATAAGTCATGGAGATGTAAAGCATAGGAAATGTAGTCAATAATACTGTAATAATTTTGTATGGTGACAGACGATAACTAGATTTATTGTGGAGATCATTTCATAATGTATAGAAATATTGAATCACTATGATGTACACCTGAAACTAATAGGATAATGTATTCAATCACACTTCAATAAATACATACATTTCAGAAATAAAAAAGAGATGACAAAGAAACTGGCACAATGTGTTAGTTTATACCAAATTCCAAAAATTTTCCCATTCAAAAAAAAAGTTCTACTACACCAGTTTCACAGGTTTCCTTTTACACAATGACTGTATACTGTTCTTCAAACCGAAGGCCTCAGCAGCCCTTTGCTATTCTTTCTACAAATTTACTTCTAAATTCCAAAGGTTCAGCACTACCAAGTCCAAAGCCTAATCTCAAAACTTGACACCTCTGCCTTTCACTACAATCCTGTATTGACAACTGCCTACAGTTCTTCTCCATTTGGATACTTTTCCATCAGCATCCAGTGGGTAACATGTACTTATCTTTCCCAGTGACCTCAGAATACAACCTTTCTCAAACATTAAAAATCATACAAACAGATGTCACCAAAAATAGCAGAACTACAGAATGAAAGGGTTTATTCCTAAAACTCTGTTAATGTTTAAAAGATCCCTGTGGAAACTCCAATAGTTCATCCCTCCACAAAAGCAACAAATATGCTGGCAAAAACTGGCAAAACCAACTTTTTCAGAACTCTGGAAACTAATGGAAAGCTTATAGTAACCAAGTAAACGTTTAGCCAAGAAAAAAAATGTCAAATCTTGGTCAAGGAGCTCTGTGATATTTGAACTCACTCTGGTCCTGTCCCATGCTCTCCAGCTGGACAGTGGTTGAGGACATCAGGTCACTTTCCCAGTATAGGTATCCAGTATCAGAGGGAACAGAAAAGACCTTATTCTCAAACAATTAGGATTTTTTTGTTGAGACCTGTTTGGTGACTCCTTAAAGGAGCAGCTCAAAGGGCTTGCTCTTATCTGTCCTCTCAGAACTCTCCCAGTGCTGGGGGGGACCACCAGGAACATTTGTCAAAAATACATCAGGCAAGCATACTAGTTACTGATGCCTGGGGCAAGAGGTAACAGTTGACACAAACAACAGACTAACCAAAAAACTTGGAATAAAAGGCTAATGAACAAAATGCTTTGCAAAATAAAGGTTTTGAAAAGCACCCACATATTTCTGGGAATTTAAAGGTCACATACAATGGCCACATGTCTAAAATGTTGAAGGAATTTGGATTCTGTGTTACTGCTTTGAGAAAAGCCCCCCGGGAGGGACATCCACACACACTTTTCAAGAGCAAGACATAAATTTTTATCATAAACCACCGAGACTTTGGGATTGTTACAGAAGTTGGCATTAATTATGTGAATATTAAAGACCTAGAATCTAAGGAACCAAGAAGATATGCATGCTATTTTGCTGTAAAATGAAGAATTTGTTTAAAGAAAAATGAGTGACTTTTTTATACTATGTTCTGTTCACTTAGGCTCTCAGTAAATGTATTTTCTCTATATTGCTGAATCACGAACAAACATTAAAAAGAAAAACAAAAATAGGCTGTTTTCATATGTGTATACAGGTATATTTTTCTCTAAGTTATTTAGAGCAGTACATGTTAGCCCCCCCCCCACATCTTAAATTTCATAATACATAATACATATTGTTAGGTAAATAGAATTTCATGTACTCAAATTTAACTTTGCTAGAATACATCTTTCTTATAAGGTGAGTTTCACCTGAGTCAGAGAGTTTTAGCATTAATACCTGGGAGCAATAACTGAAAATAACAACTATGAACTAGTTTCAAGCTAAAAAGGAAGAACAACACAGTCGATACAAATCTATTCATATGTATTCAAATCCATGCAATTATTCTTCTGAATGATAATGCTTCAGATGAGAACTACATGACAAAGAATAACTGTGAATAATAAAAAGAGAATCTCTTGAAACAATGGGAAGGCAAAGCAACAAATAAAAAACATGCAACTGTTAACAGTTCACCTGGAATGACCAAAGCCCTAAGCCTGCATTCATCTTGAATGCATTTTTAAACAAAAAAATTAACAATACTTTTACAAAATGCTCTAAAAAATATACAGCAAAAAAAAATTTTGGAAGCAGCATCTCAAAAAATGTCAAATAGACATAAAATATTAACTTCCTTGAGCATGTTGCTACATGCCTTATTTAAAAGTATCATGAATTTCTTTTCCTTACAGCAGCATCAAAATGCCAGTTACTGAGTTTTCCAATTTACCTCTCCTATTTGGAGTTTTAGTATTTGGTATTATTTAGTTAATGTACATTCAATTTTCTGATTATTATGTAGTCCATAAATGTTAAAATAAGTAAAAATATATTAATATGTATAAAATATACAGTATTATATAAAGTAAAATAGATTACAGACTAAATGCATAAGGTAAATGTTCTCCTTAAAAAGATTACAGATGCCAAAAAAAAAAGATTACAGATGCCCACCCAAACTCCCCCCCCCACCAAAAATATGCATCATTAACTATTACATTTGTAATCTATGGCAGCATAGATTGTCCAAATACTGCTTTATACAGAATCTATTAACTGGGATCTCTTAACAATAGGAATCTGTCAAAAATGCCTAAAGATACATACCTTACTGTGTAATGGGCATTTCTGAAAAAGCTGCATGCACCTAATTTTATAAGTTGAATTATTAAATGAACTACAGAATGAAAGGGTTTATTCCTAAAACTCTGTTAAAATGTTTAAAAGATCCCTGTGGAAATAAAATCATCAGTCCTACTAATCACAGCTTATGTTCATATTCTGTACACTGGGTTTCCTTAAAATGATTCTGCTATTATTTTCTAATTACTTTTTTCTAGCATTATAGCACATGTATCTTCCCATTTCAAAGACGTACTTATAAATAAAGAAACTAGGAAAGTGGTTATAAAAGAAATGCAGATTTAAGAAAAAAATGAAAAAGAATGACAGCATTCAAATTCTATATTCCTAGAGAAAATAAATGTCAGCCTCCTAGATATAATCTCCTCATTAACCCACCCTGAAAAGGAAACCAAGGAATCTAACAATGGCTGTGATTTCTAGAAGGGTTCCCCAGTTCTAACTAACTGGAATGTAGAAACCAAAACATTCAGTCTTGTTATCAGGAAATAGAAGGAAATTGTCCTAAAAAGGATATCATGCACAAAGGAATAATAACTTGAAGAAGTCTGGAGAATATAGAGAAAGAAATTTGGGAGACAGTAAAATGATCTTTGAAATTCTTTTAGTTCACTAGCCTAGCCCATTAGTCTCCAGAGTGAGAATGTGAGCACCTGAAGGATACAGGATTACAGCAAGGCAATCCACCAGAGTAAGGGAAGAAAATAATCAGAATCTCCATGTAAGTTTATTTTAAAAATAAGGGAAATTTTGTTTTATTGGTATTTAAGTTACAGGCTGTCACTGACACCCTCTTAACTGTGTAACAGAATCATGCAGGATTCAGGTAATACATGAGGTTAGTTCTCTAGTTCCTCCATGCCACCAAAGCTGACAGAGACCTCTCCCTATAACCTCTACGTCTGCTTCTGGTGTACCGTATTTGGATGTGCTAGTTTGATAAGCCAGTTAAATAGATTTTCAATTTATATTATCTAGCTTAAACTAATTCATAAAATGGACAGGTGGCTTTAAAAGATGCCTATGAAGAATCTTCTGGCTGGACACAATTATTAATACCACAAGCGCCAGCAAAGAAGATACAGCAAAGAGAACACTTTTCCGACTACTCGTACTAGTACATCACACTAATAGTACATGTACTACTAGTACATCGACCAGATTAATGAAGTAAAAACAATGGCAAAAATGTCCCCTGGATATGTGATAAGAATAGAGTTTACTTCTGTGGTCTTCCTTCCCAAAACTCAGAACCTCAGTTTATTCACAAGGAAAACATCGACAAGTCCCGGTTGGAGGACATTCTACAAAATACCCAACTTGCACTCCTCAAAACTGTTACGGTCATCAAAAACTGGGAAAGTCTGAGAAACTCTCCCAGTCCAGAAGAGGGTATGGAAACAGTACAACTAAATGTAATGTGGTCTCCTAGACGAGATCCTGGAACAGAAAAGGTCATCAGGTAAAAACTAAGCAAATATGAATAAAGAATGAAGTTCTTTGGTTGTGATAAATATGCCTTACTTTTTGAAAAATGGCAACATATTCAGGCCTAAAAAACTCAGCCCAAAATTTTCAAAATCATCAAGACTACCTGCAATACAAATTTATATTCACTATTGTTAATGATGAAAATTTGGCCTTAAGTGAATAATGTGTTTCAGATATTAGCTAATGATAAGACATGCTCAAAAGTTATAAAATAGGGCGCCTGGGTGGCTCAGTTGGTTAAGCGACTGCCTTCGGCTCAGGTCATGATCCTGGAGTCCCGGGATCGAGTCCCGCATCAGGCTCCCTACTCGGCAGGGAGTCTGCTTCTCCCTCTGACCCTCCCCCCTCTCATGTGCTCTCTCTCTCTCATTCTCTCTCTCTCAAATAAATAAATAAAATCTTTAAAAAAAAAAAGTTATAAAATAATAAGTATATATAAAAATCTATGCCCCCAAAGCATGGAGACCACAATTCTAGAAAATGATGAGGTTAATTAGATGTGATACTACTGTTAATATATCACCAATTATTTATTGAGTATATATTAAATGTCAGGTGCTAGAGATACAAGGATAATCCTACAATTTCTGATTCAAAGCAGCTTATAATTCAGTGATCAAACAGACAAGTAAAAAGGTAATTAGCACACAATGGAATCATAAAAAGCAGCAAAAGAATAACTGCCACAAATAGAAATGAATATAGAGTTCAATGGGAGCACTTGGGCTGAGAAATGAGACATGAAGCAAAGAAGATGCCTGAAACAAGGTGCCATCTAGACTAACTCTCAAAGTATAGGAATTGGTCAAACTAAATAGGAGGAAGATGTTCCAGAAAAAGGACCAGCATGTACAGGAGTCTAGAGCTATGCTGTCTAAGAGCAGAGCTACTAAACAACATGACTACTGAACGCTTGAAATATGATTACTGAGAACGTGAATTCTTAATTTTATTTCATTTAAAGACTGAAGCAGTTCAGCATAGTCAAGATATCAATTCTCCCCCAAGTTTAACACAATTCTTATCAAAATCCCATAAATGCTTTTGTAGGCATAGACAAGCTTATCCTCAAATGTATATGGAGGGAAAAAAAGGTCTTAGAACAGTCAAAACCATTTTGGAAAAGAAGAATAAAGTGTAAGGAATCACTCTTCTTGATGTTAGGACTTACTACATAGTTACAGCAAACAAGACAGTGTGGTGGAGGGATAGCCACACAGATCAATGGAACAGACTGAAGAACTGAGAAACACATACAAACATGCCTAACTGATTTTTTTTTTTTTTAACAAGGTGCAAAAGCAATTCAATGGAAGAGAAATAGTCTTTTCAACAAATGGTGCTGAAGCAACTGGACATCCATAGGCTTAAAGAAATGAACCTTGAACTAAACCTTACACTGCTTGCATACAGTAATTCAAAATGGCTCACTGGCTTAAATGTTAAATGTAAAACTATAAAACTTCCGGGGGAGGGGGGAATATAGGAGCAAATCTTCAGGACATAGGAATCATCTGACTTGACACCAAAAATATGATCCATAAAAGGAAAAAATGATAAATTGGACTTCATCAAAATTTAAAACCTTTGCTCTGAAAAAGACTGTTATAAAAGAATGAAAAACAAATTACAGTCTAGAAGAAATGTGTGCAAACCACACATCTGACAAAAGCCTAAAATCTAGAATACATATAAAGAACTCCCAAAACTCAATAGAAAAAAAAATCCAAATAGAAAATGGGCAAAAGGCATGAACAGACATTTCGAAGACAACATACAGATGAGAAATAAGCACATGCAAAGATGTTCACCATCATCAGTCATTGGGAAAGTGCAAATTAAAACATAATGAGATACCACTACACAACTATCAAAATGGCTAAAAATTAAAAAAAAAAATAGTGACAATAAGTGCTGGAAAGGATGTAGAGAAACTGGTCAATTATATATTACAAGTAGGTATGTAAAATGGTACAGTCACTCTGGAATACAGTTTGGCAATTCCTTTCAAACAGACTTGAGCTGCATAAAATATTTTCCCTGTAAACACAACCTTCTTGTTTTGATAGGAAACATTTTACCTTAACAACTGCATCGTGTAAGATCTTGTTGTTGTGCTGTACTAAGAGAGAAAAGTGCAAGCATTACTTTGGTACTACACACAGGCACACAACCAATCTAGTTAGTGTCCACAGACTGTTTCAGCTCAAGTGATGTTCTTCTAGGCACCAGTGTCATGCATATGAGAATATGCAAGGCAGCATGACTTACAGTGATACCTATTAATTGGTAATTAAATCAAAATGCCTGTTTTTTAAATTATATATAATTAAATTTGTTTCAGCTTAAAAATATAGTATGGACAACTTGTTAAGAAAAAAAAGAAGAAGAAGAAGAAGGTAGCGGGAGGGGAAGAATGAAGCGGGGGAAATCGGAGGGGTAGACAAACCATGAGAGACGATGGACTCTGAAAAACAAACTGAGGGTTCTAGAGGGGAGGGGGGTGGGAGGATGGGTTAGCCTGGTGATGGGTATTAAAGAGGGCACGTACTGCATGGAGCACTGGGTGTTATGCACAAACAATGAATCATGGAACACTTCATCTAAAACTAATGATGTAATGTATGGGGATTAATATAAGAATAAAAAAAAAAGACAAAAATATATATATATATAGTATGGACAACTTTAAATTTAAAAGAAAGATCTATTGATGCAGAATTGAGTACATTCAAAAGCTAGAACTAGGACCAAAATTAAAAAAAAAAAAAAAAAAAAAACCTGGAAGAAGTGATGACAAATTTCATGATGAATGGCAACTGTAATTTACCAGAGCAGAGCAAAATGAGGAAGCTGTTTGGTTTTGTGCCAATTATTAATTTACAGCTCCAAATTCACCCAAAGACTGCTCTGTGAAACGGACCTGGGCCCTTTAAGTATCTTCTTTCGCCAGCTGGCACAATGTTAAGCTTCGTCAGGAGAGGGCACAGGAGCGACTCTGCAGGAGTAAATGGCTTTGCTTCCTCAGGCTTGCTCCAGCAGAGCTCCTCTAGAACACTCAGCTCACACAGTGCCCAGTGGCCAAACAACCAGCGGCCAACAGCTCCCCTCTCCAGTGAGACACTTCCTGTACACAGCTTGGGTGCTAATTTCTGGCAAGCTCCAAACGGCAGATTTCTAGAACGTTCTGCCAGCATGGCACCACAGCAACTTCTCTGTCATCCAGTGAGTTATAGCTATGCCCCCTCCAGCAAGGTCTGGATTTAAGCCCTTAAGCTTAGCGGAACATTTTCATTGGTAATACTCTTAGGAGTGCTATTGCTGGCAGCCCTAACTTTTCATCTTATGTGACCAGTAATTCTTTTAGGTTTAGATTTATTTCTTAAGACCCAAATGTCTTGCCAGGTCTAATTTGTTCATGTAATACTTTCTAACAAAATGGATCTGAAGAAAATATTCTTTTTATTTGGAAGATGGAGAAATTAAACTATGAAACATGACAAAGGTGATAAAGCAAATCAGTGGACAGAGTTAAGAATTTAAAAATCTGACTAAATTCAGTACTTTATTCCCAAAACTACAGTAAACCACTTCCCTATCAAAACTATTGCCTGATAAACTTTAAGTGGCTAAAAATATAACAACCACACATTCTGATTGGTAGAGGATCACCCTGGTTTATTACCATTGTTTTTACATTTCATCCAGTTTAAAATTTGTCCTGAATTTTTTCAATTTTTACCAAAGTATCAACAGTTGCATTAAGATAGCTGGGCTGGTATTGGCATACCTTCATTTTGTACTTCCAACTTCTGCCAGTCTAGTCTAGTAGCATAAGAGATGCAACAAAGACAAGCTTTCAATTTAAGATGCCATTAAATCTAGAAGAGGACTACTAATAACCCACGTCTCTTTCCTGACCCTTTCCTGATGCAGTGTAAGTAACATGTTCTTTTTGAAGACAACATGCAAGGCCTGACTGATAAGCAAGGGCACTCACACACAGTGGCTCCAGATTCTTAACTTTCTAGTCCAGAGTAGATGGAAATTCACTCTCTTAAAGGTGAAATATCTGACATTATTGTCAGTGCTACTGCAAATTCTGAAAAAAAAAAAAGTTCAACATCATTTTTACAGTGATAATATGAATATATCTTGGTGGAATGCCAAAGAAACAGTTATTATTAAATTTAGAGACCCTCAGAGAAGGAATGCACTTGGAATCAGTTGTGGTGCGTACATAATTTATAACTGTGCCCAAACTGTGATATTCTAATCAAAACAGAATCTGTTGTCAAAATTGACACTTTTTAAAAATCTATAGTTTACACATTAAGAGTAATCCACAGAATTTTTAACAAAACTGACAGTGAATGCAACACTTCAGCATGGCAGTATGAACTTTCTCTTTATGCTGCCTATCATCTACAGATTTAAAAAATATTGGAGCTTTAAAAAAACTAATTTGTAAATCAACCTAAGTATTCTACAATAATATTGAACTTTTTTGTAAACAAGTCTTTAAATTTTGGTTGCACTTTGTTCAAATCAGTAGGAATTCTTAACATATGAGACAAAGAGGCAAAAAGCTTAAGCTTTTAATTCCAACAAATGGCATTTTTAAAAAACAAAACTTGTAAGCGGGAAGACTGAAATTTGCTGCTACTAAAATAAGAAACAAATCAAATTTTAAGAGCACAAATGGTATACAAGATTAATTCTGAAATTCTATCATTACATATCTATCACAATTTCTGACAGCAATCTTTTGAAGGAGCTATTTATAATTGGATGTATTTATATTCATACTAAAATAAATAAAAATTGAAAAACCCTATGATTTTGGAGCATCTGAATTTGGCAAAACATTCAAAATAATCACAAAGACAACTTATCTGACAAGTTCTGTCTTATAAAAATATTTGTCAAAGAAAACTATTCTAAATGGAGACTAAAAAATAGTACCTGTTAAAATAATTGGGCTTAAATATTGATACATTTAAATGCCAAAAAATGTTGATCTGAAAAAATCCTCCATTGAGCAGAATTTACCTTTAACTGCTTTGATATCTTAGCACCTATAAAAAGGTGGTTTTCTCAATTAAAGAAGTCAACAATTGAAATCTGTTAATCATAAAATATAACTTTGAAAAGGATAACAGCAAGCAATTTTAAGGGAAAACTTTCAATAACAAAACCATATTGCCAAAACTATATTCTTCACAAAAAAGGGACACAGTATTATAGAAACAGCTAAAAAGAACTAATATTAATATATCCCAAGAGTTATTATCCTACTTATGTTCTTTTTGTATTGTTCAGATAGAGGGGGGGTTTTGCCTTAAAGTAAACATACATATAATTTTTATATTTTGACAACTTATTTTTGGAAAGTTTTCACAAAGAGCTATTATTTTTAAAGATCTTATTTATTTCTCAAAGAGAAAGCAAGAGCACAAGTAGGGGGAGTGGCAGGCAGAGGGAGAGGGAGAAGCAGGTTCCCCACTAAGCAGGGAGCTCGATACAGGACTCGATTCCAGGACACTGGGATCATGACCTGAGCCGAAGGCAGATGCTTAACCAACTAAGCTACCCAGGTATCCCCATAAAGAGCTATTTTATAGGTCTATCAATAAAAGCCAAATATATAAGTTAATAAATATACATTTTATGTATGTTGTACAATTTTATGTTAGTGCTTTCCTCCCAATTATCCCAGTTTTGACAAATTATACAGATAATATATAAAACACTTGCACACTGAAAAAGGCCAGAATGTTACTAGCTACAAGTAAAAAAAGTCATGTTACTCCCTTTTTAACTAGAAAATCATCTAGTGTTCAAAACAAACAAAACAATTGGCCTATTTAAGTTTCCACAAATTTTCCAAATCTTTATTTTGATCTTTTTCAAATCATCATTTGAGTAATTCATAATTTTATAGTTAATCTGTTGTACCTATGTAAAACTTGCATGGTGTTTAAAATTTTATTAAAAGTATACTGTTTTAGTGAGAATCACAAACATTAACTCAAACACAACAATGTATTTGGGAAGCTATCTGCCTTGCAAGACTGTGAACTCTAGAAAACAGACTGTATCTGAAATTTTTACCACTATGAATTATCATCTGTCTATGGTGGTATATGAAACATAGCAAGCATTTAATAAATATTTACAGAATGAATAAATTTCTTAAATTAAGACAAGGGCGATTTCAGAGAAGACCTGACAATGATAAAGAAAACAGTAAAGAGAGCAGGAAGCATGAGACACCCATTCAAAATTTTAAGCAAGTTAACATAAAAGAATGCATGTTGCAGCAATTTCTCAATTTCGAAAATAAATACAACTCTATATATCAAGTTTCATACATTTATAAATAGTAAATAACTGTACTAAATTTCCCCTAAACTGACTAATCAAAAAAAAAAAAAAAAGACACCAAAACAATTATTTTAAACACTATTCAAGGGAAACCCATTAAACCTTTAAAAATGTATTTAAACTGTATACAATAGGAAAAAAATTCCATTTTAAAATTAGTGAAACCATTTAAAATACTTAAAATAACAATAACATATCTATATCAGACAATGCAAACACGAAAATTACTAGTTGCAATATGAAAAGATAAATATTTCAGATAAAATTGAAATCAACTTTTCTGAATTTCATGTGCTAGCCTTTCCAGATATAAGGATCTTCTGCCATCATGTGGAAATTTTTGAAATTACACTTACACAAAAAAATGCCAGTATCTCATTAGAGTATTTATTTCCCAATAGTAGAATCCAGTTATAAGCTAGATCCATATTCTTAGAAGAATTTAGTGAAAATGATCATGCACAGGAACTCTTAGCTCCTGTCTTCTTCCTAAGATGGTGTTCATTGCAGCTTAAGGAAACTACATGACAGACATTCAACCTCTTTTTTGTTTCCAAGACTCTTGGCAATCATGGCTATCCTAGGTCTCTCCCAGTTCATGATCTTAAATTCCTTAAATATTCTTTCCTTATCTCTTCCCCACTTTAGGCACTTAAAAGACTATATTTAGTGGAAAAGGAAACAGGAATATAAAGCTACTTTAACTTGTCCTGAGTAATTAGGAACCACAGATGTTGAATGTAAATTTTATAAAGACCAAAAGTTTATTAACAGCTACATAGCAAAAAATAAATAAAAAATAAAAACTGAACCAGCTATTCATACATTCATAGGCCTACTGACTTATCAATATATCTAGATAAAAACATGAATTAAAGTGCTTGGAATAAGCCTAGTACCCTATGAAATAGCACACTGAATTCTTATTTATAAAATGCAATTTAAGAATTCTCATATCAGAGTAAAAGCCTTTGCTTAAACTATTAATCTTTATAAAGACTACAATTCACAATTCAAATGATTGGTTTACTTTTTAATCTAACTATGGACATTAGTATGTTTGGTCTTCATCTGAAATATAATCACACATTTTTTCTTTTGGGGGAAAAAAATAAGATTTACTGAGCATTTATTATAAGCAAAATACTGTCCTAAGAGCTCTAAAGTACACAAAGATAGGTAAAACATAATTTTTGTCCTCAAGGAACATCATCTATTAGTGCCAAAAGGATGTACACAAAAAACTATAACACAATGTTGAAAGCATTAAGTACCAAAACAAAAATACCAAAAAAATACTGTTTTAGGAAATTAGAAGATAGAATTTTGTTTTTTACTGAAGAATTAGTTAAGAAAGAGTTGATAGGAAAGTACTGGAGCTGTTGTAAAGACATTTTAAGATCTGGCCATACAGAAAAAGGAAAATATTTAGGCCAAATGAATAGTGAAAGCCAAAACAACTTACGGCCACAGCCAGAGAACAGCCCTCAAATAGAACTGGAACGTAGGATACATGGCAGAGAATATTGAGATGAACAATAGGAAAAATATATTTGAGCCAGATTTTGCAAAGTTTTAAACTCTAGGTTAAAGAGCGGTCAATGGGAAAACAGTGATGATTTTTGACAGAGGCAATAATATGGTCAAAGTTGTGTTCTATAAATTGACAAGAGACTAAAGGCAAGATTATTTATGAAATTACTACAGATAGAGGTAATGAGAATGGAGACAATAAGTCAGGATTCTGATATGGTAAAAGGAAACAGAATCAACAGGATTTAGCAACTAACTGGATATAGAAGATAAGAGAGAAGGAAGAATTAAAAATAATGAAATCACAAAATTTGTTTTCAACACCCTCAAAGCTCTTCCCTGGAAATCTTGCCTCCTTCCTTTTAATCTCCTTCTTCCCCCACACTAGAGGTAAAATAGCTAGCATTTATTGAGTACTATGATACAAGGCAACTGTTATGAATATATTATCTTACTGACTCTTTAACCTTAAGGGGTAACTACTGCTGGTACTCCCATTTTACTGTTGAAGAAACAAGCTTGGAGTGGTTAAATTACCCAAGGTCACAGGGTAAGTGACTGGATGTTAGCCAATGTGAGATAATCATTAAAGTGTTACCGACAATAGATTAGAATGCAATCTCCCATAAGGGGCTTAAAGACCGCATTTTTAAAACAAACTCAAAGAGGGGTGCCTGGGTGGCTCAGTTGGTTAAGTGGCTTCTTTCAGTTCAGGTCATGATCCCAAGGTCCTGGGATCAAGCCCTACATCGGGCTCTCTGCTCAGCAGGGAGCCTGCTCCTCCCTCTCCCTCTGCCTACCACTCTGCCTACATGTGCGCGGACGCTCTCTCTCTCTCTCTGTCAGATAAATAAAATCTTCTGCATGGAGCACTGGGTGTTATGCACAAACAATGAATCATGGAACACTTCATCTGAAACTAATGATGTAATGTATGGGGATTAACATAAGAATAAAAAAATAAATAGAAAAAGAAAATAAATTAAAAATAAATAAATAAACAAATAAATAAACTCAAAGATAAAAAATCTTCAAAATCCAACAGAACGGATATGAAGGAACAAGTGACAAGGTAGATACACTGAGGAGAAAACTGCCTAACCATGAATTCAATTGGCAAAAAAGTTGTTTTCCTCCCACTGGACTCATACTGCCCATTGTTTGCTCTACTGACAAAACACCAACATTCTCAACTGCTATTTTTTTTTTTTTAAGATTTTATGTATTTGAGAGAGAGTGAGCACACAGGAGCAGAGGGACAGGGAGAAGCAGACTCCCCTGCCAAGCAGGGAGCCCGATGCGGGGCTCGATCCCAGGATCCTGGGATCATGACCTGAGCCGAAGGCAGACACTTAACCAGCTGAGCCACCCAGATGCCCCTCAACTGCTATTCTTTAAGGTACAATGAGTCTCATACTATCTTATACAGATTTGTAGCAAACTTAATAAACTCCTTAAAGATACTGACCATGTATTAACCTCTGAATCCCGTGAAAAACAGTAGGCACTGAATGAATGAGTGGACACTGAATGAAATCAACTCAGGTGGGCTGCTTCTGTTTAGTCCTCCCTGGTACAGTGTGACCAACATCTTCACAAAATTCAAGGCCCACACATTTGGAACAATTTCTCCATGTCCTACCTTGGATGTGATGAAAACTCTCTCCTGATTCTTTGCTTCCTTTCCAGTTTTTGACCTTATTAATGTCCTCTGGATAACCTGTCAACACCCTCAATTTGTAAAAACCATGGAAAAACAAATGGCTAGCCCTATTTATGTTAGAAGAGGTGTTTCTCCTAAATCCCAAGACATTTCCAAAGGTTCCCTAACCCACTGACTCCCTCCTCAGTTATCAAGGAAAGGCTTTACTTTCCATGGTGTCCAACAGTACCCATGTTCAATCATGAGAGGGTTCTCCTTTGATGGACTTTCCAGTAGGCTGTGCAGAGGATCTGAAAGATGGGGCCAAGTTCCCAATGCTCTCAGCTTTGATTTGTATATCCTTTCCCAGAGAAACAGTGTAACAGATAGTAGAGTTAGGCTCCTAAACAGTCCTGCAGAAAAAGTCTATTTAACCACAGTACAGTTAGAATATTACACAATAGCAGTTACATTCTGTTTTCATATTGTTTATGCTATATTATGGACTAAATAGCTGTTTATGGTTAATTCTGGTTAAAAGCATTTCAGTATCCATAAAAGGAGGATGAATTATCATTAGTATCTTCCAAGTATTAACCAAAGCAATAAGCTGCTGGGAATCAAACTAAAGTAGAAAGCTAACAAACGTGTTATAGTTAAAAGCAACATACACTTCTGTAATTACAAAGATAAAACAAAAAGAAAAATCATTAGGATTTGGGATCCAGTTTGCTTTTAAGAAAGAAAAAACTACTAAACAACTTTTTAAACTTTGGATAATTTCACACTAGTCCTGCTACTATTTAAGAAAATATAGTTTAAAATACACTGTAGTTCAATCTTAATATATGAACACTTGCCATCTCCTTAATTTAGGGTGTGAAGCACATTTTGATAGCATTTAGTTGAAAAGAATAGAACTAAAATGATCTGGTATGTCTCACTCATCAAAAGTGCCAAATCTAAATTTGTTCTTCACATCAAACAGAAATTAGATTTTATTCTTTTTAGACACACGCCATCGACATTTGTAGACACACCCTATTTAAAACAAATTTGATGTATGCAAATGCAGGTTTACACAAAGAAACAAATTATGGGCTGATTATTCGCTTCACAAAAGGATTCTCAAAAGAATTCCCTTTAATAGTAAGTTTGCCAGTATACTTAAAATATAGTTAAATTTCAAAAGAAATCAATTTATAAACAACTTTTCAGAAATATAGTATAAAAGTAGTTACAAAAGTATCAAGCTCCAGAAACTTCTATTATTACAATCTTTGTCCCAAAAGCTTGTCAAATCTAGGTGAAACAAATTAAATACAACAGCTGAAAATGGCATAGAAATGTAGATCTTAAATAGTTCTTAAATATATACTTTTGTAACTATCCTAACAATAATCATTAAACTACCAAATTCTTCTTTAAAATTATACGCAGAGATTAGCAAACAATAGTCAATATGGCTAACAGTGACCCATGAAACCAAAGAGCACAGAGTCTGTTTTGCCTTCTCCATGCAGGTAAGCCAGAAGTACAAAAGAAGAAAAATCCAGAGATCCCAATCAGCATTGCAGTTTTTGTTTTGTTTTTCCTCTGCAGTGTTCCAAATGCTCTGAGATGTAGAAGACAGTATCTGGGAAAAGGAAATCCAAATTTGATGGTCCAAAAATGGACCATTTTGGACCAACTAAGGGAAGATGGAAAGATCCTAATGCCCCCAAATGGTCATTACTGGCTAATTTCTTCCCATTCTGTTCAGATTTCCACACTGAGATCGAATCCAAAAACCCTGGCATATCCACTGAAGACCAAACATATGTGGAGTAGTAATATGACAGCAAAAAAAGCAGCCTTGCAATAAGGTAGTGAGGCTAAAAAAGAAATAGAAAAAAAAAAAAATTAGCCAGCTTGGGAAAATTGGATGGTACAAAGGAGAGAGCTTGTTGCCTGAAAAAGAAAAAAAAAGAAGAAAGTGAAGAGGATGACAGATAGGAAAGGAGGAGAGGGAGGTGTTTGAGGAAGAGAGGAAGATAGAGAAAACTGAGTATCTATCGCCACATGAATTCCAGAGTAAGGAAAACATGGTTATAACAGTTTTTGAGGTATCTCTGCCCTCATTAGATTTAATTACGAAGTTAGAATATGATCATACTGCAGTTTCTAAAAACATCCTAGAAATACTAAGTGATTTACATGAATGAAGTAGCCAAGGGTGTTAGAGCACTCAAAATTATATCAAAGATATACATATTTCCAAATATCTTAAAATAAGAAGTTTTCTCATTCTGTGCATCTTGCTCTTGGCCTTGTAAAGGCATCTAAAGATGTTCATGGCATTTTTTACAAGTGGTGTTAACTAGGGTTATTGGCTAGAAATCCTGAGTTATCATGAAAAAGTAACATGCACAAACCATCGAGGCCCATGCTGGGAAGTGTGAGGCAGTTGAATAAGAGGCCTTTTGAAGGACTCATGGTTTAGAATGTGTGCTGTGAAGCTATACCCACTGATGCTACATGCCGATGTCATTGTAGCTGGTTTGGGATACGTGTGTATGTGTATTTGCCATGCCACCCTACTGCCGTTCTTAGTTTGGAAGGGGGAAATCTTCTATGAGAAATGTATGCATTTTTTTATTCAGTGGAATAATCTTTAAACAAACTGTAGACCTCTTCACCTTCAGCAAAGACTCACTGCATCAAAGTCCAGAAACCTTTGCCTAAACATACAATAAGCAACATTCTACAATTTTTATTTATAATAACGGTATCTTTTCGAAGGAAAATAAACCGTGTGTATTTAAAATCTATTCAAATAAAGCATAAATATTTTAGTGTTTGAGAGCAGAGAAGTCAAAATGTGTTTATTTTGGAAATGCTTCTGAGTTGTAGTGATTTAGGAGTTGAGAAGAGCAAAAACTTGTAAATAAGATAAATATGATCCTCCCTTGGGAATTAAGCTAATTAAATCCACACACCATGGGAAGTATCTGAATTCTCTCAGGCCTAGATGAGAAATTTGGTAGCTTAATCTATTAACACATTAATGGCAATAATGCTTTGACAGAAAGTGCTTACAATGAAAATAATAAAATAATAAACTATTACGAGGGGGCCAACTTGCTAATATGTGTTCGGCACTGTCCGGGGGGGAAAAAAAAAAAGCAGTGAAGCAGTAAAACCCAGGATGTTTTCTGCTGTAGATACAGTGAAGCCTAATGAAAAATCTCTCATGCCTACCCACTTCCCATTATTTTAATTCCATGTTACTCAGCAACCTTCTAAACACTAATTCAGTTTCTGAGAAAGCTTAATAGAGGTCCACAATCCCTTATTTACAGTTCTGAAGTCAAAAAAGTTTTGACAAACAAAAGCTTTTTCAGAACTTATTGGCAGCAAATCCTGATCTAAATGGACATAAACCCTTTATTTACTCCACTTAATATTAAAAGCCAAATATTTTACTGTGGAAATATTAATGTATTCGATTACAGGGTGTCACCCCAGATTCTATGGTGGTATTTCTTAAAATTCAATCATACTCCTTTTTATCTTTCTAAAAATCTAAAAAAGTCTGAATTGTGAGACACATCTGAAAAAGAGTTCCCTGGATCTAGATATAAATATTCTGATTCCTGGAAAAGAAGAGCCCCCTTCACCAGTCCCCATTCCCCCACTGACAGAAATGAATATTCTAGTTTATACTTCAATCATCATTCTGGTTTATAATTCAATATTTATAAATTTAGTTAACGTGAGTCTGATGCCAACACCTGACCGCCTCCGGGTATATTGGTATATAAAGTCTAATTCCAGACCTACAAGATCAATTACCAGGAATTATAATCACAATGTTTAGTGGCACATACCCATCTGGAATCTCCTTTCTAACCTACTGGCTTCTAAGCCACCAAGTCAGCCTGTTTACAGGTCTTCCATTCTCTCTGACTAACCTACCAGAAGACAAACAGATAGTAAACCAATCTCCCTCCCAGTCCCACCTGTCAGCCTGACACAACTTCTACAATGCTTAGAAAAAGAAAATGTGAAAAATTAAAATACTATATTTTTTAAGTTATTAAGTAGCAATTTAATTTGATCAAATTAAGTTACTGGAGAATCAATGACTAAATACAATCTCTAGGAAATTAAGCAAGAGAAGATTCTTCATGTTGTTTAAAAAAAACTTAATACGGGGCGCCTGGGTGGCTCAGTCGGTTAAGCGGCTGCCTTTGGCTCAGGTCATGATATCAGGGTCCTGGAATCCAGCCTACATCGGGCTCCCTGCTCAGTGGGAAGCCTGCTTCTCCCTTTCCCTCTGCCCTTCTCCCTGCTTGTGTGCACATGTGCACTTTCTAATAAATAAATAAAATCTTTTAAAAATAAATAAACTTACTACTATACCAGAAAATGGCCCTGATGATTCTTTTCTGATCTCGGTTTAGAGCACTAAAGATGCAAAATATGTCTTCCAGTGGTTAGGTAAAAGAGAATCACTAGATAAAGTTGTATTTTGAGTCTACACATTTTTTTCAGCAAAGCTTCATAGTTTTTAGTGTACAGGTTTGTACATCCTTTGTTTGCATCATCCCTGAGTATTTAATAATTTTTGATGGTAAGTCGTATTTTTAAATTTTAATTTCCAAGTTTGCATTGCTAGTAGATAAAAACACAGTTAATTTTTGTATAATGATAATGTATCATACAACCCTAATACTAATTTTAGATTTTTTTTTGTAGATTCCATCCAATTTTCTACATAATCACATTGTGAATAAACACAGTTTTATTTCTTTCTTTCCAATCTAGGTACCTTTTATTTCTTCTGTCTCATTTCAGTGGCCATTTACGATGTTGAATACATGTTTAGATTTTTTTCATTTCATTTACAAAACTCAGCAAGAATCATAAAATATATAGCTGACATTATTTATTAAACATGAAGAAGTCTAAGTTTAACTTACAAAATTTATTTTTTCTAAAGATTTTATTTATTTATTTGAGACAGAGAGAAAGAGAGCGCACAAGTGGGCGAGGAGGGTCAGAGAGAGAGTGAGAAGCTGGCTCCCCACTGAGCAGGGAGCCCGATGTGATGCTGAGCCACCCGGGTGCCCCTAACTTACAAAATTGAAAGGGCAAAATTAGGAAATGTATTTATAAGGTGCTGGTATTTGACTCTTTTAATGTGTTTGCCTCAAGTGCTTTAGGACATGAGACTGGTAACAAAAATATTGAGTATATCCAACTGAATTTTTAAAAATAACATTTACTGGCTTTTCTTATAATTTCTAAAGTAGCCCTGATCTTTGCAGAGAATCTGGAAAATAGGTGGTTCAAGGAAGAAAATTACAATCATCCTTTACCATATCACCCAAAGATAAACACTGTTTACATTTAATTATAACATGAACAGTTCTCCCAGTGATTAATTCTTCTGAAACACTATTTCTAGCTGCATACTAACCCACCCATCATATGGCTATGCTATCATTTCATTCTTCTGCCCTCATTGGATATCTATGCTGTTTTTGATTTGTCATTATTACCATATACATGCAGCACAATGAATATCCTTGTAAATAAATCATAGAATGATCTTTTACTAGAGTCCCTTTTGCCCATTCTTTTTAAAAGCTGTGTTTTCCCAATCCAAGCTAATAAACCTTTTATATTAATTCTATTAAGCATATATCACATTAATTCAAAATATATTCCATTTGTTTTTTTTTAACTTTTTAAAATTCAGGAGTTATTAATTTTATGTTAATTGTAATGGTATTACAAAAACAAACAAAATATATTTTTTTACCCATTCTATTACTATAAAAACATATTACCCTAAAACTAACAGAAAAGATGAAAGAGAAAAATCAGTGTTACCAATGAAAAGTGTAAAATAGGTTAAGCCATTTGATATAGTTAATATAACCGTATCTTAGAGGTGAAAGAACTTAACAGTTCATTCCTATCTTCCAGGATAAAATATTATTTTTCCAACTGAGACCACTGAGGCCTAAATAAACCTTCCAAAAAATTACACAGAAAACATATGTGCTTGACTAACTAGAGTTTAACAGTTACATCACAACAACTTCCATTCTCATTTCATTACTGAAAAAATTTTGGCAATTAGCATCTTGGGCTAATAAACTTAAAATAAATTATTCTTTAAACGATAATTAAACATTTGTTTATTATGCTAGAGGTGTAGAGGATAAAAACATGATTAAGAGAAGCTTCTGTTTCCCTTAGGAAAAATACAAAAAATGGAGAAGCAAATACACAAACTGTAGTAAGCAAACAAGCATAATTCAAAAGAAAAATACTGATAACCATTTTATGCTGCAAAAGTTTAATAGTTTTTTGGAAACATTAATTTCATGAGGTAAGAACACAAGATTTTTGTCCTATCTAGCTGTGTGATACCAAACAAGTCATTTTACTTCAGTAAGTCCCAGTTACTTTCTCTTTAAAATGATAGAACTGGGGTTTCAGTTTAAGATGACAGACTGGAGAAATCATAGCAGCATATTTCTTATTTCCTCCCCTCCCAAAACCCCTTTGAACGGACAGTAAAGGATTTTTAAAAGAAGTCATCCATAATGACCGAGAACAAGAATAGAGCCATTAGCAGCCAAGAGATTTCAGCGAATTTCTCAAGACCTAAAGCAGGTAGAGGAGTGAACTCATAAAACAGTGCAGATATAGGGATCCACAGCTTAGAACAGAAGACAGAGAACATAGCTGAAGATCAAGCCAAACTGCCAGAGACAACTGAACACAAATACCATGTAGGTAAGGAAATCAGGAGTGAGAAGCAAATCTAAGGCAGATAACGGAAACTCTGTAAGCCTAAAAGTAATTTTCCAATCAACAAGCCTAGCTGTAGGCAGAGTTCTGTTTCTTACTGCTTTCCTTGTAAATAAGGACAGATAACCAAAATTCACAAGATATTTGAAACATAAAAGACATCAAAATAAAATGAAAAGTCCCCTTAAAAAGAGATAAATAAGGAATAGAAAATATTGCTCTTTATTATAAGCCCTCCCACACTAATTTTTTAATCACATAACATTACGTTGACTTTTTTTTAAGTTTAAGTATATTAACTAAAAAAAATAAGAGTATACTAGAGTGATCTGAAGCTCCCTTTCAATTCTAATACTCTCTATGTAAAATTTCAGACATGTATTCTTATTAAGCAACTGTAAAATATATTTCAAAAAAACTAGGTAAAAACCAGTAAAACTATGCATATACAATTCTTTATCTTCTTAAATTCTATACAAAACCTTATTTCAAATTTTTAAGACTGTGTGTTATGTATAAATAAATATGTACAGATCTATTTTATTTTATCTTATTTTATTTTATTTTTTTAGGGGCTCCTGGCTGGCTCAGTCAGTAGAGCATGCAACTCTTGATCTTAGGGTTTTGAGTTCAAGCCCTACACTGGGTGTAGAGATCTGTTTTAGAATGATAACTACTAGCATATTAATATTATTATACTATCACCATTATTTTAAATCCATAAATTCAAATAAATTTTAAATCATTTAAATAAAAGAAACAGACCTCTATGTCTTGGTAACAACATCAATATAGACAATATTGATCAAATTAGGATTTTTTAAATACCTTTATAACACAAGCACTGTCAGAACACATCTCATGACATCAATAAAAATTAAATATTCCTAAATAAAAACAGTATCTTAAAAGTATTACTAAAAAGCCAATGCTTCAGAAATGGAAAAAAAAAGATGTTTTATGTTCCAATGATAGTTTCATATCCTCTCCTTTAGACCCCTTTTCAACCACCAGATAAGGACCAGAATATGGCTAAAAAATTTTTAAGAGGTAAAGCTTAATGTAGAAAACATACATCACCATTCAGTAAACCCTCACCATCCAATAAACCATCACAAAAGCACTACATTGAGTAACATGCTGAATAAACGTACAACTGAGAGGTTCACAAATGACTCCCTCATACTTGGTAGATGCATCCCCAACATCTATGATCCGTCTACGGAACAGAGAGGTAATTCATTCCTTTTCTTCTGCAAGCTAAAATACAAACTACAAATCAGGATGTTCAAAAGCAACAAAATGAGGTCCCCAAATTAGGTAAGAAAGGCATACAATTATAAAAACTACAAAATACCCATCCAAGCCTAATTATCCTAAGTTAAGGAAACTTTAAATATAGGTGACAGGCAACTTAATCATACATGTTTTATCTGATGATCGACTTCAAAGTCCTAAATAAGACAAAGATACCCCATGTGAGTTACAAATGGATGGTTACATGAAATATGAAGCATTTCCTCTTCTCCAACAAATACAACAAAACATCAAATGTTATATATGATACCTAGACTGCCATACAAATCTAAAGAATTAAACACAAGACGGACAAAAGTATGTTCCTTTGCAGAAGTAGCCAGAAACAACCAGATACAGAAGAACAGAACAGAAAAGTTCCAGCACTATACTACTACCTTCATTCTCTTAACTCCTGAATGTTAGTGGTCTATCTTTGATACCTTCCCCCACATTTTACCCAATCTGGGCACTTTCAGCCACAACTTTGAACCAGCAACTAACTACAGATGAGGAATTTCAATTCTCTACCTCCAGCCACAATCTCTCTCCTGAGTATGAGACTAATATATACCTCAGAACATCTCCACTTGACTGTCCCACCAGGATGCTTACCACAAAATACACTATACTGTACTCATTCTTCACCTGCTTCTTCTAAATACCTAGTCTGGTTACTGGTATTATGTTCTTAAAACAGAGAGTTTTCCATTCTATTTCCTCCCTTTTCACTAATCCTCTGTGGGTCCTCGAGTTAAGTCCCATTCTACCTTATAAAAGATAACACATCCATACCCTGTGCTCTCAACACCTATATATATAACATCTCTACTACATCTCTCCTAACAGTTCCCCCTACCTTCAATTTGACTCATTCTTCAATCATTCCTTTATATTGCTGCTAAAGTGATCTTTCTAGAATATAATTTGAATCATTTCACCACTGCTTAAAATCTTTCAGTGATTCCAAATAAAAACCTAAAATCCTTAGCAGAATATCCTGTCTCTTGCCACCTCTCTAGCTTTATCTCTTCCTAATCTCTCACTTAAGACACTAAATTTTAAACACATCACTGAAGATCCTGGAAAAAGTCATACTGTTTCTTACTTCAATACCTCTGCATATGTTACTCCTGCTACCTAGAAAGTCTTTTTCATGACATGGTAACTTTGACTTGCTCAAGGCTCAGCTCAGACATTGTATGTGGCCCTCAACTTCCTCCATTCTCTACCTGCTCCCATCGCATTTAACAGACACACATTCATACTGTATTATAACTGTCTAATATATGCTACTAAATTTTGGACACCGTGAAAGTAAAATACAATTATTATTCATTTTTGTATCCCATAATGCCTAGAACTTTGCCTGGCAATAATAAGTGATCAATAACTACTTACAGAATGTGTAAGCCATTTGGCTTTTTCCAGAAACAAGTTCTACTATAAACATCCCCCAACAGACACAGAGCAAAGCAGCTCCTTAAGAAAAGCAAAAGAAACCAGGCAAGAAAGCAGGAGACATAAACAAATGGCGCAGAAAAGGAAAAATTAAACGCACGGAGTCTCTTCAGAATGGCTCCTGAGAGCTCACTGTTTTTTACCCTTCATCTCAGGTTCTATCACAAACATGTTTTACTTGCTATTTAATCTTCAATGCTTATTCTAATTTCCCAGAAAATAAGTGGCAAGAAGTTCTTCTCTCCACAACTGGGCAGGCAAAGAAAAAAAAATGGAAAGTATTACCTAAATCAGCTATTCTTCAAAACTGAGCAGTTAGAAGTTTAAATATGCCATAATAAATAAGACCCCTGATCTACCCAGACCCAATTCCACTTCTAACAGTTGCCTCCTAAAAGACTTAAGATTACAATAAATATTTTACCCAACCAGATATCAAACATTCTCCTTCAAATATTCCCAACATCTCTTTCTGAACCTACATTTTTTTCTCTTATGGTAAAGTACTATATAAATTCAGTATTTACTCTGTAAATAAGCATATACATTTTTATCCTTAAGATAAAATGAAATACTTTTCTCCTACCTTCCCCTAAGTGGTCATGGAACAGAAACTTCCCCAGCTGAATTCCCTCTATCATTTGCCATGGTTTTCCATGATTACAAATGAAAAGAACAGAGAACTTTCCTCCTAATGCTGGGGCCTCTAAGATGCCTTAGCTTTCCCTTCTCTTTTCTCCAGTGGGACCCATACCTAAGTTTGCCCCGTAACGTAAAACAAATTCAGAATCCATTCTAGTCCGTAAGTAATTTTAGAAGTGAGAGAGTATCAAAACCCAAAGTCCACAAAGCACAGGAAGTCCACAACTGTGTTACTCTCAATTAGCTTGACAGAAACATAAGCATCAAGCTAGTAATACTCATGTGTGCCAAATATGTAATCATCATTAACCAAAACAACAGAAATCCAGGCCATAACTAGTCGCAACATGTATAACACAATCAAATTAGATGTGTTGAAGAACACGTAGCAGGGAAAAGCCCAGAAGACTGAAGATATCACTTTCCAGTATCACTGCCCTAGCCAACATGTTCTCCCCTCCAAGTCATTAGAATCTTCTCTATCATTCATCCTTGAAAAAGAGAAACTACTCTCTTGGCAGAATCCACACCACCGCTTCCAACTCCAGGCTTAGACTGAGCTGCCTTGCAACTGTGAGAATTGTTACTTTATCCAAATAGTTAGATTACTAGGTTTAAACTAAACTTTACCCAGCTGCTAACTCATTAATTACAGAGCCCTAGCCCCACGGAATACACTTTTCTTCATTCCAAAAAATAAGTGGAAATGTTAGATCAATAATGGGGAAGAAGGGACAAGGCTTACCTATTGAAACTTTCCAGTAAATAAATTCAAAAGGAATGAGGGAATAGAAAATCACCATGAGAACACAATGGCAAGATCCATCAATGATGCTAAACTAGTTGGCAAAATTTGAGAAACAAAATATTTGCAGTTTCAGAGTATCTCCTCAAAATATATACTAATTTCAAAAAGGAAAATAGTCACTTTACAGTGGAGAAACTTAACCAAGTGATCACAGTTAACATCATGAGTAGTAAATCATATTGATATCATGTGCCCTCTGATATGTGTTGAGAAAAACTCATCACCCTTGTATCCTTCCCACTAATGCACAACATCAATCTAATCATGAGAAAAAAAAAATCAACAAATCCAAATTGATAGTCTACAAAATAATTTACCAATACTTTCAAAAAGTGTCAAACACATGAAAGATAAGATTAAAGAACTGTCATAGACTAGAGAAAATTAAGGGGACAGGATGACTAAATGCAATGTGGGATCCTGAATCGGATCCTGCAACAGAATAAGAACATTAGTGGATATACTGGCAAAATGTGAATAAAGCTTGTAGTTAACATCACTACAGCAATGTTAATTTCTTTTTTATGTCAATTTCTTATTTTTGGTAACTGCACCATGGTTATGTACCATGTTAACATTTGGGGAAGCTGGATGTAGGATGTATGGGGGGAACTCAGTACTGTCTCTGTAACTCTTCTGTATGTCTAAAATTATTTAATTAAAAAAAAAAGCTCAATTCCTGATACCAAGCCTCCTCGGTCAATCAACACATTTACCTGGTTGTTTTTTTATGCATCTCTCTCCTCCAGCGTATTATCAATTTATTCTGAGTTTCTACTCTTGCTAAAGCTTCCAAGTTCTTACACTTTAGGAACTCTCAAGGTGCCCTTATTTCTTCTCAAACAGAGCTAGAGACCCTCCTTCTTGTCCTGCCACAAACTGACCTGGCTTAAAAGATGTCACTTAAACACTCTAACTTCTTACAGATTCACTGCAATTAGCAATTTACAAAGCGCTTTTAAATGAATTTACATACACTAATTTAGAGGTGCATAAATACTGTTATTTCACAGATTAGAAAATAAGACTAGGAAAAATTAAGTGATATGACATTTAAAAAATTCCAGAATCTGAATTTGAATCCAGTTCTTCTAGCTCTAAAACTAACTTACCAAATATTAAAAGAAAGCAATCTGCACTTAAGATTCAACTTCCCTGGCTCCATAGAGGCTACTTGGCGCTAACACACGATTTTAAAGTTCTAAATTTCAAGATAGTCTTAAATAACCCTCTTGCAAGCTACAATCAAGAATTCTAAGATTCAGTAAAAAAGATCTGTGTTCACCCTAACCATAAACTTTATAATTAAAAAAAAAAAAAAGACAGTCTAGCCATCAATTTTTTAGGCTTTCCAATAATCGCTTACCTCTGTTCTTTTACCGACACTGGTTCACGCTTTCAAATACCTGAGATGTCGCTCTAATTTCCAATTCCATTCATATCCTAATATTTGCAAATCATAACTAAGAGCAATGCTGCTAGGCCCCCAACCCCACGAAATACTCTAAATATCTTTTTCCCTCACTCAAAAAAAAAGGGGGGGGGGAGTGGGTAGTCAAAGGGCTAATCCCTAATGCATGTGTCTGAGATTTAGTGCAACGAGACAGAGCAATGTAACTAAGTAACGGAACCTGAGACTCCGGAGAAATCCAATTTTCACCTGACTTAACTCAGCATTTTTCTCCTCCACCGCTTGTGGTCGAATCCGGTATCTGCCTCGGTCAACTGAGACCAGTAAGACCCAAGAAAGAGCACGGAAATTTAAAAAACAGTAATTATGGAAACAATCTAAGTCTGAAAACTAGGTAATGAGAAAACCATTAACTTATTAACAGGCGCTTGCTACATGCAAGGCACTGGAGGGGCAAAAAGCTACTTGAGGTTATTTACTCAATTTTGTAACCTCCCATCCTCACCCCTCCGGCGCCTGGCACGCGCAGGAGCGCAAAAGGATGAATTGTATTGGAGACGCCGAGATAACGGGATCAGCTCTAGCCAGGAACCGGTGGGAGAAACAGACCGGCTCGGGATGTAACTTTGGGAAGTACTGTTTGAACAGCTTTGCGCTGTTTAATTCAAACGGAACAGGCTGCCGCTGTTGGATTCTGCGTGGCGCCCGGGGAAACCAGCAGGGACAGGCTGTCTCTCACAGGGACAAACAGGGACACCTCTGAGGGCCTGGGGCGAAGAAAAGGTGGCATTCACTTGCCTCCCATTCCTGCAAGAAACGCTGGGCCTCGTCAGAACCAACGGTCTTATGTCTCCTAAATTCGTCCTTCACGTATTGGTCGCCAAGGGCTTTGAGATCTGGGGGCAGAGCCCGGTGCAACAGCAAGATGCGCCGATACAAGGCCCGGACCCGCGAGACGTGCCGGGCCGGCATAGCCGCGCGCGTGGACCGCACACCGCGCCTGCGCAAAGGAACGAAGCGTGCCCACCGCGGTGAGAAGCCGGGTATTAGTAAACCGGAACACGAGCGGAAGAGGGCGCGCGACCTTCATCCGGTTTGGTCCGCTCTAAAATCAGGACCTTCCCTAAACCGGGCCGCTGTGGCTGACGCGAAAATGGGCGGGTTCTTGCCTGGAGGGGGCGTGGCCTTGGTGGAGATGGGCCTGCGGTCCGGCCCTACTGCTAAAGCCAAACTTGTCCCAGTGAGAGAGGCAGCCAACCAGAGGTCTGGCGTGGGCCTTTTGTCACCCCCTCAGTCACACCGCATCCTCCTTTCCATTCATCTTACCCTTCTCTCCTGATAAAGGCCTGAGAAAGCCTTCATCAAAATCGGGCTCCTCCGGAAAGTCTTCCATGGTTGGCCAGACCCACTTCAGGTGTCTTACAGTGTTCCTGTGTTCTCGAGAGAGATCAGAGTGGGATTAGGATTCATCTCTCCATTCAGGAGCACCTACCCACGTACTTTGCACAGTGCTGTGCTCCTAATTTGTACCCTGAAGGTGCAGCCTCTTTCATATAACTCAAGTGAGCTGTGAGCCAGCAGGGGTTTTTTTTTTTGTTATGTTAATCACCATACATTACATCATTAGTTTTTGATGTAGTGTTCCATGATTCATTGTTTGCATATAACACCCAGTGCTCCATGCAGAACATGCCCTCTTTAATACCCATCACCAGGCTAACCCATCCTCCCACCCCCCTCCCCTCTAGAACCCTAAGTTTGTTTCTCAGAGTCCATAGTCTCTCATGGTTCGTCTCCCCCTCCGATTAGTCCCCCTTCATTCTTCCCCTCCTGCTATCTTCTTCTTCTTTTTTTTTTAACATAATAATGTATTATTTGCTTCAGAGGTACAGATCTGAGATTCAACAGTCTTGCACAATTCACAGCGCTCACCATAGCACATACCCTCCCCAATGTCTATCACCCAGCCGCCCCATCCCTCCCAAACTCCACCACTCCAGCAACCCTCAGTTTGTTTCCTGAGATTAAAAAAAAAAAAAAAAAAAGAATGAAATATTGCCATTTGCAACTACGTGGATGGAACTCGAGGGTATTATGCTGAGCAAAATAAGTCAATCAGAGAAAGACATGTATCATATGACTTCACTGATATGAGGAATTCTTAATCTCAGGAGCCAGCAGGTTTCATTAGCTCAAGTCAAATTGGCTGCAGAAGAATCATAGAGAAACATTTTATTTTTTAAAAAAGATTAATCGATTTGAGAGAGAGAGAGCAGGGGGAGGGGCAGAAGGAGAGGGAGAAAGAATCTCAAGCCTACTCCCTCTGAGTGCAGAGCCCAACACTTGTCTGATCTCACACCCTGAGATCATGACCTGGGTGGAAATCCAGAGTGGAAGGCTTAACCAACTGAGCCACCCAGGGGCCCCTAGAAACATTTTAAATGTATTGTTTCCAGGGCCACGTTCCTGGAGATGCTGGTTAAATTGAGCTGAAAACATAAAATCAAGACATTTAAAAAGTCCCCACCTTTAGCAAAGGTGATACTGAGAGTGTGACTGCTTTCTAAAGCTGGCAGCAACTTGGCCTCTTTCCTTCTCCCCCATCACACCTTTGGTCCTTCAGCAAATCCTGACGGCTCCACCAACAAAATATATGCAGAACTCAACCATTTCTCACCATGCTGGCAACCACAACCGTCTCTCTCTCCAGTCAACACCTCCTGATATTGTGGTAGCTTGTGTTCCTGCTTCTGGCCATGATCAACTTTGGTCATGATCCACCTAAACTGTAAATTAGATCATGTTATTCCTCTGCTCAACAAAATCCTTCAGTAAAACCCAAGGTCTCTCCACTTCTTAGTGTTCTAGATTTTCCCCTACTGCTCTCTCCCTAGTTGGTCAGTTCCAGACACACTAGTCATCTTTGAATAGGCCAGGCACACTCCCAGCTGAAGACCTCGGCACTTGCTGTTCCCTGTGCTTGGAATGCTCTGCCACAAATGTATCTTCTTGTCTAAGACCTTCATTTCACCCAGCTCCTTAACTTCAGGTCCCCTTCTAAGACCCTCCCTGGCGACTATATTTGAAATTACAACATCACCATGCCAAGAACTCCCTAAGCCCCCTCTCTGCTTTATTTTTCTCTAAAACACAAATTTTGCTTACTTGCTGATTGTCTGTCCCCCCCACCCACCCACACACACCCTAGAATACAGATTCCATGAGGGCAGGCATTTTGTGATTTGGGGGGTGTCAAATGACTCAGATGACCGGCTGGTGATGAAGGGGCAAGAGTATAAGAATTTATGTGCTTCCCTCACAAACTTTTTTCTGTGCAAAGACTTTTTGAAAGACAAAGAAGACACACACCCTGCTAGCAAGGGCAGGGACTTACTCATTTTAGTGTTCTTTTCAGGGCCCACCACAGTGCCTGAAAAATAGTAAGTACTCTAATATTGATTACCTTGAATAGACTTTTTCCTTCTGCTTAAAATTTAGAAAAAATATTTGTTTAAAAGAGCAAAGAACATTTTTTTAAAATGGATTTAATTTGGTATTATGGCAAACCACATTAATGGCAAGAATTGAATGGTACTGTGGTTATTTTACTTCAGGAAATTTTTTTTAACCATACTTCATCTGTTAATATCCCTATAAATTGAAAATTAATTTCTTGTTCCAGTTTACTTTTTTTCTGGTTTCCTTTGGGGCTAAATTACATGTATAATAAATACTTCTTTCAGAGCCAACGCTCTTATAAAAATGTGGAAAAAACATTCTGCCAATGAATTATAAAAAAATAACAATAAAAGACTTAATTCAGCCTAAAGGGAGCAGAAAAGGTCCCCAGAACATTGGGCAATCAATACTCAGAAATGTCAAATGATGGGTGAGAGAGAAGCCAAGACATAGCGGTTAGGCCTTGGGAAGAGGAATCAAGTAATAACATCTATAATGATAGATGGCCTTTCTTTATTTATTTATTTTTACAATGAGCTGGACGGTGAGGTATGTTTTGAGGACAAAATTTTCTCTGATTCCTTGACCTTCCAATTTAGGCTGACCAGTTTTCCTCTTGTGGTCAAAATAGCCATGAATTTAAAATAACATCTGAGTTATATTCCTGGCCATTAATCTGGATCTGTACACTTCATGTAGGCCTTTCCTTTATTCCTTTATCTTTCCTCCATGTGTTTCTTTTTCCTGTGTGTTATTAAGCAAGTCACTCAACCACTCTATGCCTGGATTGTCTAACACGCCAAACGCTGGGTTAGGTAATTTCAGTACCTTCTACTTCTACTAATCTAATCATGATTTCTCCCAGATTCCCTCCAAAATTTTTTGTAAAAATAGCAGACACATATACACTCTGAAATAATTGCTTTGAAAATTCTTTTTTTTTTTTTTTTTTTAAAGTAGGCTCCACACCCAACTGGAGCCCAGTGCAGGGCTCAAACTCCTGACGGTGAGATCAAGACCTGAGCTGAGATCAAGAGTCAGCTGCGGAGGGCCTGGGTGGCTCAGTCGGTTAAGCATCTGCCTTCGGCCCAGGTCATGATCCCAGGGTCCTGGGCTCGAGCCCCGCATCAGGCTCCCTGCTCAGTGGGAAGCCTGCTTCTCTCTCTCTCTCTCTTAAATAAATAAAATCTTTAAAAAAAAAAAAAAAAAAGAGCCAGGCACCCCTGCTCTGAAAGGACTTTTAAGAGAAAGGGGAAACTCCTCCAAATTCTGTGTGGAACACATCCTGTAAGCCTTTCAGGGCTCACAAAACATAAGCACCACAATATACCCATACCCATAACGAAGATCAATGTAGCAATTGCTCTACACAGTGTGGTACCTGTACAGACCAACTCCCACATAGACAGACATAGAAGAGGCTGCCAGGGAAGTTTTTTGACAAGCAGATAGAGAACTTTGAGGTCAAAGGAGACAGAGAAAAATCAGTGAGGAAGAAAAAATAAACTGAAAAAAAAAAAAAGGGTTCTACTTTTAAGTAATCTCTACACCCAATGTAGGGTTTGAACCCACAACCCCAAGAACAAGAGTCACATGCTCTTCCGACTGAGCCAGCCGGGTGCCCCAAACATTTACATTTCCTAATTATATGTATTAGGATATAGCTTTATATTACTTGTGTCGCTGGATTTTTTTTTTTTTAGCTTTTAATTGTGCACTTACATGCATCAGAAAAAGCTATTCGGTTTTTTTCTAGTGATCAATAAAAAATGTACTAAAAATTTTTTTTAATTTTTAATTTAAAAAAAGAAAAAGTAAACTGAAAGAAAAAGACAGGAAACACCTGTGTGGAGCATACTGCATTGCTACTTTGTATTATGCTCTAGTGTTTACATTAAGTATGAAAATAATTCTTACCTGCGAATAAGGTTAAAGTCTTGTCCTCTACAGCGGAATGAGAGAGGGCTGGTGAATGGGAGAGGCTGGTGGTGAAAGATCTGGAAACTGCTCTATGTTATTAGGCATGAAACATACCCACAGGCTTGGATTTGGTTGCATAGTGGCTCATTTTTGAATTTACAGCTACTAAATTCCAAATTTTCAATCTTTGAGAATTATGAAAAGGTAAATGCCTGGAACAAGATATATCTTTGACTCAAACAACCTTCACATGCTTAGGGGCCTGGAGAGATGAATAAGCTGGATTTAACCACAGTCAGTACCTACAGTCCGCCAAACAATACCACAGATGGTCTTTCATCTTCCACTTTATCTTGGAGTCCTAAATAGGAACGTCACTACGTTGAGGTGAAAATGTAAGAGGAAGGACTTCTTTAAACATTTTTACTTGGTGTCTGAGTATCTCTACCTACTGAAATGCAATGGTAAGGAAGCAGATCTTCTTGAAAGTCAAAATTTCAAGCTTAAACATAACAGTTCAAAGAATGGGAGAAGCAAATAAATTCATGGAGAGTCTGTTCTATGAAAGTCACTTTGGAAAACATATTAGTCTTCCTTTAGTATATTCCTAAGTTTTTGAAATATGTTACATAAGAAATATCAAAGAGGCACTAAATGTGTTCATACCTGTACAGAAAGATCTAACTATAAGGAATGTTTTAAATGTTTACAGTTGTTGATAAACGAGGATAGAAAATCAACCAAAATTGAGATACACTGTCATGTATAATAATTTAAAGTACTAATGACACTAATTTTTTTCTAAGGCGAAAAAAACTGACCATTGCTGTGGAAGCTGAAAACAAATTCAACACCCATTTCTGATTTTAAAATAATAAAAATCAATGGATTTCTTTTTTTTTCTTTTTAGAGAGGTGGGGAGGGGCAGAGGGAGAGGGAGACAGAGAATCCTAAGCAGGCTCTATGGCCAGCATGGAGCCCAACGCCAGGCTTGATCTCATGACCCTGAGCTGAAATCAAGAGTCGGACACTTAACTGACTGAGCCACCCAGGTGCCCCAGAAATCAATAGATTTCTCAACACAAAATCCATCATCTTAGTTAACAGGAAAACATCTAATATAGTAGGCAAGCTTTTGCATAAAAGGGAATGGGAAAAGAACATATATAATATTTCCCTTATACAAAAAGATAAACCAAAAACTATTTTTTAAAGTTACCTATGGGGATGAGTTTCGGTGAGGGGCAAGGCAGAGAGGATAGGAATGGAAATAAGATGCTTCTAGGTTTACATTTTTATATAGTTTCAACTTTTGAGCAGTGAAAATATCTTACATAGAAAAAGAAATCACATTAAATTTTTTAGAAGCTAACACTAATATAGAAAGCAAACCTTAAGAATGATCACTGAACACTGCTTTTGCCATATACTGTGAGTTTTGTTCAAAACAGTTCATCACTTACACTTATATCCTCCTTTCCCAAAAGTTATTTAGTTGATGTAAAAATAGATGTTTACTTCTCTTTCATAAATGTTCTCTAATTTTACTGCATTGTAATCAAAGAAAAAGTTGTAATTTATCAACTTGTCAGGGAAAAGGAATTTCTTCAAATTTCCTTTAGCCCTTCTACACAATTTTTTGAGATTCTAAGTATGCTTAAAAGAATATGTTGTTTCGGGCGCCTGGGTGGCTCAGTCATTAAGTGTCTGCCTTCAGCTCAGGTCATGATCCCGGGGTCCTGGGATCGAGTCCCACATCGGGCTCCCTGCTCGGCAGGAAGCCTGCCTCTCCCTCTTCCACTCCCTCTGCTTGTGTTCCTGCTCTAGCTATCTCTCTCTCTGTCAAATAAATAAATAAAATCTTGCGAAAAGAAAAAAAAAAAAAAGAATATGTTGTTTCACAAGAAACAACAGGTGTTGGCGAAGATGTGGAGAAAAAGGAACCGTCTTGCACTGTTGGTGGGAATACAAACTGGTGCAGCCACTGGTGCAGTATGGAGGTTCCTCAAAAAGTTAAAAATAGAACTGCACTATGTTCCAGTAACTCCACTACTGGGTATTTGCCCAAAGAATACAAAAACACTAATTCAAAGGGATACATGCACCCCTATGTTTATAGCAGCATTATCAACAATAGCCAAATTATGGAAGCAGCCCAAGTGTCCATCAGTAGATTAATAGATAAAGAAGATGTGATTCATATATAAAATGGAATATTACTCAGCCCTTAAAAAAGAATGAAATCTTGGGGCACCTGGGTGGCTCAATCAGTTAAGTGTCTGCCTTGGCCTCAGGTCATGATCTTAGGGTCCTGGGATCGAGCCCCTCATTGGGCTCCCCAATCAGCAGGGAACCTATTTCTCTCTTTCCCTCAGCTCCTCCTCCCCACTTGTGCTCTCTCTCTCTCAAATAAACCAATAAAATCTTAAAAAAAAAAAGAATGAAATCTTGCCATTTCCAACAACATGGATGGATCTAGACAGTACAATGCTAAGCAAAATAAGCCAATCAGAGAAATATAAATACCATATACTTTCACTCACATGTGGAATTTAAAAACAAAACAAATGAGCAAAGGGGAAAAAAGAGAGAGAGACAGAAACCAAGAAACAGACTCTTAACTACAGAGAACAAACTGGTGGTTTCGGAGAGGAGAGGGGGGTTGGATGAAATAGGTGATGAGCACCAGCCATTTATAGAAGTGTTGAATTACTATAATGTACACCTGAGACTAACATTACACTGTATGTAAACTATACTGGAGTTAAAATTAAAAACACTAAAAAAATAAAAAATGAATTAAAAAGAATATGTCATTTCTACTTTGCAGGTCCAAAATATATATGTGAAATAGATCTTAGATCAAGCTGAATTATTCCAATTTTCTATTTTTTAAGTTTTTGCCTCCTTGATCTCTCAATTTCAAAAAGTAGAGCATTGGAGTTGCCAAGTATGATTGTGGATTTGTCAGTTTCTCTATTTGCTTATATCTGGTTTTGCTGTCTATGTTTTGACAGTTATATTAGACATAAAAGTTAGTTGAAAGTCAGTTATGTTAGACATATTAAGATTTATGATTGTTCTATCTTCTTGTACCTTTTAGCAAAAGTTCTTCTGGGCCCTTTAAATATTTTGTTTTAAATTCTATTTTGTCCGATATTAATATATAATTACAATTGCTTTCCTTTTGTTAGCATTTGCTTCAGGTACCTTTTTATTGTCAACCATCATCTGTCATTCTCTTTTGTCCCCTCTTCACTATTTATAGCTAGATTTTATTTTTATTAACTCTCTCAGTAGATGAGTTTAGCCTATTCATATTGATTGTGTTTAATGGCCTTTTTGAACTAGTCTCTGCTATCATATTTTGTTTTCTGCTTACCACAAAGTCTGGATTATTTCTACTGTATTTCCTTTTATTGAACTATTAATTGGAAAGTTTTACATTTATTTCTGTATTTCTGGTTATAATTCTTACATTTTAAATGTATATCCATAGTGTTACATTGTTCGTTAGCCAGTAGCCATGTCCTCTTCTAAATAAGATAAGAACATTGGCATGATTCTGTTTCCCTGCCTGGCTACCTTCTGCAAAGTCCCCTGTGGTTATCAGTTGGAATTGTGGGTTCAGAATATTGCTTAAAAGGACTCTTCCTTAACAATCAATACGTATTTAAACATCAATTTTTATGAATTTCTTGCCTTACCACTACTTCTGTATTCCATTTCTTCTTCCTCAGTTTATTTTAGAACCTTGGACTAGGCTTCTGGTGGTTTGGGTTTATTTGGTTTGCTGTGGTTTGGCTTAATTCTGATCCATTTAAAACTGAGGGCACATGACTTTCAAGTCTCGGACATTCTAGTCTATCGTATTTCTTTAAAATTTACCTTCCCTCTCTTATCTCCATTGTTGCCTTCTGGAATTTATACTGAATGGATGCTGAAACTTTACATCAGTCACTAATATCTCTACTTTACATATTTGTATCCCTTGGTACTCTCTTCTGGAAGAATTCCTTGACTATCCCGATGTGTTCATCTACCCTACAGCTCACCCATTAAGTTTTCTGTCTCATTCACTATTCTTAGTTAATGATTCACTATCCTCTCTTCTCTTCTTGGATACTCTTATCCCAAAGTCCTTGTGTACTTATTCTAAAGCCCTGTTCTGCTTGTCTGTAACTGTTTCCTGAGGTGTAGGTTCTTCGGTTTAAGTCCATTATCTTTCCTGATATTGGTTCTCCTCAAATGTGGATAATTCTCATTGGGGATTTACTTTTGTATTCAGATGCCCTATTCGTGCTTCTATTCTCTCTGCTTTATTCGAGGGGCAGGCAAGATAAGCTACTAAGGATAGTCTGCCCATCTATTTTCAGTGAGAGTAGGGGCACAGAAAGGATGTGTCAGTAGGCTGTCATGCCAGTTTGGGTATCTCAGTGGGCAGTCTTCCACTTTTAAAAATTCCTTTCCCCTTGGGTCCTTGTCAAGCCACCAAAGGCACTCACCTCTCTCTCTGATCCAAGCTCCCGTACTCACTGCCCTCACCTGCAGACAGACACCTGGCCATCCTGCTGCAGCACCCAAACCAGTCACCTTCTTAGCTGTCAGGACCCTCCCTGCTCCCAGTTCTATCTCCCCAAGCATGACCTGTTCTTGGAATCACTCTCCTCTGCTGCTAGCACTACTCTTCTACTCACCCTTTGAGCTGAATTTCCTTTTTAAAGGATATTCCATCTACTCTCCTTTTCTCAGGGATGCCTCACACTTCTTAAAACATCATGAATTTCCTTTATTTTTCCAATCCAGTTGCAGCTTTTTGAAATATACCTTTTAGCACCTTTCTAAGAATTAGCAGGAATGGGTGACTATACTGTTTTTCCAGTCTATTAACATTTGAAGTACAAAGCATTATTTATCATTGTAAAAATCAGAATCAAATTGAAATGTCTGACATCAGGGAATTGATTAAGTAAATTATGATATATATATGCAATGGAATATCTAATACGCTTTTGAAAATGATGCCTATGATGATATTTGGTCTGAGAAAGTGCATCTTAATTATTGTTAAGCACCAAAAACAGGAGATAGATAGTAATTTTTTTAAGGTAAAAAGGAAACCTAGAAATAAATATTTAAAATATTAACAGCACTGTTGTTTCTGGGTAGATTGCTGATGTACTTTCCAATTCTGAACAAGTTCTATCCCTTTTATATATAAAATTTATTTTATTTTACATTACTATTTTTAAAAGCTATTGAAAAAAGAGTTTATATTATTTTCAAGCTTGCCTAAAATCTTTACAAAAACTGATCAAAAACTAGATCATGGGGTGCCTGGGTGGCTCAGTTGGTTAAGCATCCGACTCTTGGTTTCAGCTCAGGTCATAATCTCAGGGTCCTGGGATCAAGCCCTGCATCGGGCTCCTCGCTCAGTGCAGAGTCTGCTTGTCCTCACCCCCGCCTGCTCTCCCCCTGTTTGCACTCTCTCTCTCAAATAAATAAATAAAATCTTATATTATATACATATACTCAGTTGCTCATCTAAGAAGACATTATAGATGAGTGGCATTTCAAAAAAAAATAATAATAAAAATTTAAAAAATTTAAAAAAAAAGATGAGTGGCATTTCAGCTGGGCCTTGAATGACAGATACAGTATGGGCAGGTAGGAAAGACTGAGACCTCTTCAAAAGAGAAAACCAACATGAGAAGCAACATTGTACTTGCATCATTAAAATAGTGAAGAAACCAAGCTTAATTAGAATTGTGAATAGTCTAGACAGTAGTAGAAAATTGTCAAAAAATAAAATGTTTGGAGCTAAAGAGAATATCCATATGTTTTGATATATATATATATATACATGCACATATATCTATATACATATATATATAATACATATATTTTACACATATATATTTTTTAACATCTGATTACAGTGGTGAAACGGGGACCAGAGAGGTGACTTTGCAATTTGAATGGGTTTAGAATATGGAGAGCCTTAAAAGGCATACAACACAGTTCACCATTTTTTTAAAGTAAGTTCTACACCCAACGTGGGGCTTGAACCCCAAACCCGAGATCAAGAGTTGCATGCTCTACCGACTGAGTCAGCCAGACGCCCCCACAGTTCACTGTTTAGAGGGTAAGAAATGAGGAGTTACTAGAAACTTTGAACCAGAAGGACATGGTGAGAACAGTGCTTGAAAAAGAATAATCTGGCAGCCACGTGCAAAATAGGCTGTTAAAAGAATAAATTAATACCTACTTTCATTCGAAGGAAAGAAGGGCCTTGTGGTGACCCCATGACTACAATGTGCCACTCACAGAAGAATATGATTAACTCAACTGTCTGCACTTGAGTCAAACAAGAGAGCAAGAGATAGCCAGGAGGTGACGGCTGGAGGTAGGGGGAGCTCTAGAAGTAGAGTCATGGGACTTTGGAGGACACTGGATTTAGGGACAAACCAGATGGGGGGAAATGGGAAACTTGGCTGAATGAAAGAGTATCCCCAGTCTCCCTTGGGTGGTACACCTTACAAAGAAAAGTCGGGGGGGGGGTACTGCTTTTGGAAATGCATTATACTTCAGTCACACTGAGTTTGAAGGGACAGCCCAGCCCTACATGATGCATTGAAAAGTTGCTTTTTGTACCAGTGGAATTTGCTATTGGTCTGTGTCAGTGCTTCTCAACTTTGGCTGTATACTACAATCACCTGGAAAACTAGTAAAAAAAAAAAAAAAAATCTGATAACCAAACCCCACTCCAAACCACTTGAATCAGAATCTCTGAGAGTGGAGTGAGGCATTGATATTGCTTAGAAGCACCTCCAGTGATTCCAATGTGCAGGCAGGATTGAGAACCAATGGTCTAAATTTCTAATTTGGAGACATGTGGGTTCTGGGAAAAGTACCCAAGATATTAAGACACTGTGTTAAAAACTGGTTACTAAATATCCAGTACTTAATATCGAAGAGTTTGTATGATGATAGGAATGGAGATTTTTTATATAGCTAACAATATTTTAAACCATAAAAGCAAAAATTGTATCAGAGGAAGAGAAGTAAGAGTGAAAAGAGATTGATATAACTCTGGTTGTATCCACAATGATAAAGCAGAAGGTGGAGAGCTCAGTCCAGAACTGTCCCACTTTCCACATGCCACATCCACCATGCTGGAGTGTTTCTCTCAGAACATGGGGTAAGCTTTCCAAATAACTAATGAACATTCAGAACACAGCTTACCTATACAAAGTTGGCACCCTTGATAAAGATCCACAGAATCTCCATTATCTGGATCTTCTTCCTTCCTCCTCTCCTCCAATCCAAGACTTCCACCAGCATTCTTGATTATATCCCAATCCTTCTGAGAAGTGGCTTCATAATTATCCACTCATTCTTTCTCTCACTGGTATCTTCAATTATTCTCTTTACGAGATTATTCTGTGTGGCTCAGAAACATTTATGAGAATACTTCACATAAAAAAAAACAACAACAACCCTCCATCTATTCTGCCTCCCCCTCAAATTACCATCCTATCACTCTGCTTCCTTCATTGGCAAACTTGAAAAAATTACATATTTCTCTATCTCCATTCCTATTCCCCCACTTAATCCCTTTTAATCTATTACTGGCCCCAGTACTCTTCTAAAATCACTTACTTCAAAGTCACTGGTCATTTGGCTTAAGTTTATATACCTACTGTCTCCTGACCTTCTGGAAATCTTTCTAGAAATTGAATCTTTTGGCTCCCATACATCTGTACTGTCCAGATGACCCCACCTGTAGGGTTCCATTTCCTCTGTGTCCTTAGCTAGCTATGGTTCTTCTTCCCATACCTAAATGTGAATACACCCAAAGGCTCAGTCCAAATATCAGCTTTCAGTCAGTGCCCTTGTCCTGTCCGGCTGTCCCCAGCGATTGGTGATGCTCTGCTGCCCCCACCTGGCCAAGCCCATTCTAACCACTTTGGAGGTTTTCACTGTACCCTTACCTGGAAAAGTGCCAGGACACTTTATCCAATCACACACACCACTGACCTCTCTACAATTTCAGCCTTCCCCTCTTTCTAACCATGGGATAAGTTCAAATTGGATGGCCCATCATCTCTTTAGAGTTTATGTCCCAATGAAACTCATCATTTTTCTCCAAAGACCTCTTTCTCTACCATTCTTCGGTTTACCTAGACTCAAGACTGGAGAGACATCTATAACAACTTTCACTCTCTTCATCTATCTTGTTATTGAAGAATTCTTGTTGAAACTTCTTTCGTAAATCAGTCACTTTTTCCCCACATCATTGACCCACCTGCCTAGACTCTTTCCCTCATTTAAATGATCACACACAGTCCTCTAATTTCTTCAAAGCCTTCAAAGCTTTCCCATTGTCTTCAGGGTAAAGTCTGTGCCCACAGAATATAAAATTAGATTTAAAAATCTCATTGAAACCAAAGGCAAGACTTGCAGCTAAGCTATTATTAATCTACTTTCTCATATTATATATGTATAAAAGTATTTTTATCATAATATACAATTTTATTATAATATACATTATAATGTACAATTGTATATTATATAATTTTCTTTAAAATTGAAGAAGAAAATTCTAAATGATAAATTCAGACAAAGATTTCAACTTCATAATGCCATTATGCTTTTAACCTACAGAAAGCAAAAGTGAGCAAATATATGAACAAATGCAAAAAATAAACTGTCAAGGGAAGTCATTCCTCTTCCCCGAGCCCCCAAATTAGAGTAAGTTCACAATATGTGTTCTTCATACTCACAAATTTAAGGTGACTAAATCATATTTATATTCAGCTAGATTCCAGCTCTGCCATTTTTTAATTATGTGATCTTGGACTAATGTTGAAGCTCTCTGGGTCTGTTTCCACTTCTTAAAATGAGAATGAAATATTGTACCTCAAAAGCCTCTTCTGTGTTTTAACGATTTAATATGCAAAAAGGATTTAGACTAGCTAGTCTATAGCACATAGAAAGTGCTGATTAGGGGCGCCTGGGTGGCTCAGTTGGTTAAGTGGCTGCCTTCAGCTCAGGTCATGATCCTAGAGTCCTGGGATCAAGCGCCATGTCGGAATCCCTGCCTGCCGCTCCCACCCGCTTGTGCTCTCTCTCCCTCTCTCACTGTCAGATAGATGAACAAAATCTTTAGGAAAAAAAAAAAGAAAGTGCTGATTAGTGTTAGCAATGATGATGATGATGTAAATTGATAGCCAGCAGAAACTGCACTTATTTTAAGAAGTGGGTCTTTTTAAGCTTCTCTTTTTTTTAAGATTTTATTTATTCATTTGAGAGAGAGTGAACGAGAGAGAGAGAGGGAGAGAGAGAGGGAGAGAGAGAGAGAGAGCACACGAGCCCAGGGGAGAGGGGCAGAAGGAGAGGGAGAAACAGACTCCCCGGTTGCCAGGATCATGACCTGAGTTGAAGGCAGACACTTAACCGACTGAGCCACCCAGGCACCCCTAAACTTACCTCACTTTAGATGTAACATTAATCTTAGATGTATGAAACTTAAATTAATTGAAATGATGTAATGCAATTTAGATGACTACCTAAATTCTTTTTTTTTTTAAGGTTTTATTTATTTATTTGACAGAGAGAGATACAGCAAGAGAAGGAACACAAGCAGGGAGAGTGGGAGAGGGAGAAGCAGGCCTCCCGCTGAGCAGGGAGCCCACTGCGGGGCTGGATCCCAAGACCCCGGGATCATGACCTGAGCCGAAGGCAGACGCTTAACGACTGAGCCACTCAGGCACCCCTGATGACTACCTAAATTCTTAAACCAGAGCTTATACCTGGGCCCCTACTATACACACACATGATGACTTCCCTTTAAGCAACAAGAACAGTTGTTCTTAAAGAGATAATCTCATGTAAATCTGCACTGAGTTTACTAATTCAATACTGCAATATCTGACAGACTCTCAGCATCAATGATAGGAACAGAACGTTTCAGTCTTGGACTTGTGTTGTGAAATCACTTGAATTGCTACTCCTCATGCTGGATGAGAATGACAGATTAAGTGAAAATTAGTGGTTAGTCTCTGTCTACCATTCTATAGTCATGATGATGAAGGAGGATCATTTATCTAGGGAATGAAGAGTGGAGGTTGGATAATTCTAGAGACTACATTATTCTGAACCAGTAACTTCTTAGAAATTGTTTTCAAGGTTGCATTAAGAGTGTTTAAGCAAAGTAACATTTGTTATTCCTTCATAAAATAAGACTTTGGCAGTGAATGTTTACAGGATTTCTTTAAAAATATAACAGCAAATATCACAGATGTCTTTTTATTAGGCTCAATTTTAGAACAAATCATAATTTTTTTTAATTATTTAATTGGATCTCAAAAGGCCTTTTGGATAGTACACAATAATGTTCTTAAGCAGATGAGATTATTTTAAAATGGATATATGATGGAATTATAGCCTTTCTCAAGTATGTCACAACATATGCAACTGGTAATGAAATATACATTTCAAAATTAGATCAAATATTTAATAATATATTTAATATAATCAAATTATTAACAAAATTTTTTAAAAGAAAAAGAACATAAGTCCAATCTTCCTTTATGGATATATGTTGGAATTACAGCCTCTCTCAAGTACTGTGGCAGAAGAAATATTTTATAGAGAATCTACCTTGCTATGTATACATGCATGATATTAAAGAAAAGTTTGTGGGGTGCACCTGGCTGGTTCAGGTGGTAGAGCATGAGACTCTTGATCTCGGGGTTGTAAGTTTGAGCCCCACATGGGCTGAAGAGATTACTTAAAAATAAAATCTTTTAAAAATAAATAAATAAAAATAAAAATAAAGAAAGAAATTTATTTGTTCACAAGTACCCAATTTAAATGTGTTCACAAATGTAAAATAAATCAGTTTTTAAGATACCTAATTATAGTCCAGCACCATTATAAATTAAGACATAATCAAAGGGAAGGCTTAAAAACTTATGCAGGAATTTTTTCATTTTTACTCTATTTAACAGGCTCCTAATGGGTCCATAAAAGGCCACTTAAGATGCCTAATCTGAGCGCAGACAATGTTTTCCATAGTCCTCCTACTGAAGAACCTATATAATGTCTCAAGAAGATGAGCCTGAGGGAAGAATGATTTGTCCAGAAAGAACATTTACCCTACATTGGTGCTTCTCAAACTATAATGTGCTCACTAATCATCTGGGTAACTTACTAAGATGCACATTTTGATCCAGTTGGTCTGGGGAGGACCCTGAGATTCTGCATCTCTAACAAGCTCCCAGGTGATGCCGATGTTGCTGGACCACGGACCACACTTGAAGAAGTAAGGTCCTAAAACATAATCCATAACTTCAGCTAATAGAGAATGACATCTTACTCCCCCAAACTGCATCTTCTTATTCAGATATGTATAATGTGGATATTTTGGATGACTTGCCATTATCTAAAATTTTTCCAAACTGAAGTCCAATTTAAAATATTTTCATTGCTCTCAAAAAAAAAGGTGGTATGAGAAGAAAAAGAAGAGGCCCCTGGGTGGCTTAGTTGTTAAGCGTCTGCCTTCGGCTTCGGTCATGATCCCAGGGTCTTGGGATTGAGTCCCGCATCGGGCTCCCTGCTCAGCGGGGAAGTCTGCTTCTCTCTCTCCCTCTGTCCCTCCCCGTGCTCATGCTATCTCTCTCTGACAAATAAATAAATAAAATCTTTAAAAAAAGAGAGAGAGAAGAAAAAGAAAAGAGAAATAATCTTTTTTTAAAGAAAAACCTCATCTGAAAGGAAAACATAAATAATCGAGAGCAGAAAAAGAACAAAAATAAGGCTCAGGTATAATAATCTTTGAGTTAATAAGGCCAAGGCAAGGCAGAAAAGATACTACGAAGGTGAAGGTGAATCAGTCCAAACGGGGAAGTATTATCTTCAGGTCTGGGGCTTGCCAGCCTCAGTAGATAGCTTTTGTATGGGGTATGGGAGGGATTAAGTCTTAAGTACTTAAGGCTAAAAGTATTCAGGAAGGCCTACAGTTGCCTAATCAAATTGCTTTTATGCCTTTGGATCAGCGTTACTTTACCCCACAGGGAATTTAAACACAAACATAAACATGTATTTAAATGAACTTAGAAGAAAGCTTGTTGTCTCGTCTCCTGTTTTAATTAAATATGTCTTATATAAGAAACATAAATGCAGGCTCTGCGGTTTCCCTGGCAAGGCTACAGCACTAAGTAAATCCACTATAGTATTATTTTGCTTGCCTTTTTTCCCTTAATTAAGTTTTTAAAGTTTCCTTAGCTCTCTGTGTGGCTGCTTCAGCTTAGGCAGCCCGGGTTTGTGGTGAATGTTTGGGAGAGCACATACCAGCCTCCCCCGTGCCCCTCCCAGGCGCCTAATGGTACCTCCTGTGCAGCTAGATAGGCAAGCAGAAGAAAGAAGAGGGGGAAACATCCTGACTGCACAATAAATGCCTTCCACAGAAGCTGCCTTACATCGTACTTAAGAAAAGCCCATTATTTTCCTGGCATACTGACAGAGTAGAGGACACTCAAAACATTGAACTTCAAGATGTGGACAGCCTTCCAGGCCTTATGGAAAACAAGGAGAGCATCCAATTTATATAATGCCAATGTATTCAAATATTTTGCTGGCCTGAGTGCTATCTTCACCAGAGATCTCTGGACTGAAGGCTCCTCTAGAAGCCAATTTTTAGAGGCTGCAATCATGTCCTAGCAAAATAACCAGTATGGGGGCAATCAGGATGCAGGCCTCTAACTTCCCTCTTCCTTTTGTTAAAGTCTCGGCAAAGAAAGTCAAGTTTGACTAATGCACACACACTACTGAGTGGCTTCAAAACCTTTCGAATTTTTGTCTGCTTTTTTTTTTTTTTTTGATTTTGCTTTCTTTTAGTATAATATCAATTAGACCTTAATTGAATGCTGCTAAAAATCTAGAGGAAAAAGGAGCATATGCACATCGTGAAGTGTGTGTTTTAATACAGCAGGGCTCCAAACGTGTGGAATGAAGCTAATGGTGACGTGCATGGCTTTGGAGCACTTTGAAATATGGATGTGGCAGGTCTGAAGTAAATGTAAAATCGGGGCACCTGGGTGGCTCAGTCGTTAAGCGTCTGCCTTCGGCTCAGGTCATGATCCTGGGGTCCTGGGATCCAGCCCCGCAGTGGGTTCCCTGCTCGGTGGGAGGCCTGCTTCTCCCTCTTCCACTCCCCCTGCTTGTGTTCCCTCTCTTGCTATGTCTCTCTGTCGAATAAATAAATAAAATCTTTAAAAAAAATGTAAAATCAAATATAGTTGACCCTTGAACAACACAGGGGTTGGGGTGCCAAACCCTTGAGCAGTCAAAAATTCATGTATAACTTTTGACTTCCCCAAAACTTAACCAATAACAGCCTACTGTTGACCATACCGATAATATAAACAGTTGATTTTAACACATATTTTGTATGTTATATGTATTATATCTGTATTCTTATAATAAAGTAAAACTAGAGAAAACAAAATGTTATGAAGAAAATTATAAGGAAGAGAAAATCTATTTATTATCCTGTACTGTGTTTATCGAAAAGAATCTGCATACAAGTGGACCCACGCCGTTCAAACCCATGTTGTTCAAGGATCAACTGCCCACATCAGATATCTCAGACCTAACACAATAAAATGTAAAAAGGGTGTAAAAATCTCAATCATTGTTTAAATAATAATTAATGTTTAAATGATTTTTGATAAAATTCATTTCACAAAAAATGCTAATCATGACTCACATAAGATATAGGTATATATTTGCATATCCTTTTTACGTCTTATGGCAGCAGAGAAAAAAACTTAGTAAGTCCACGCAGTATTCTCTAACCTATGCCTCTGTTTTCCAGATTACATACTTGGTTTAAATTAGCTAAAATTTATATATGAACAAAGACATACAAAGAAAGAAGAGTGGAAGAAATACACCTAAATGTTAAAAGTGATTATCTTGGAAAAGTGAAATGAGAAGCAATTTTTCGTTTTTTTCTTTATGCTTTACTTCTCCCTCCCCCCAAACTCTCTGAGCCTTTTAAAACAAAACAAACAAAAGACTATTCCACAAGTAGGCACATAATTAATGATTTTTCTTGTTGATATTTGTCCCTCAACTATTTCACATGATCACTAATTCAATCATCCAGCATAATTTATTAAGAATCTCCTATGTGCCAGGCACTGTGCTTGGCACTGGGAATGCGCTAATATACACACATTACATGTTTTTATCAAACAAATGTCCAGCCAAATGCTCTTCATTGACCTATGGAAAGGTGCTAGAAATGCAGGCACTAGGTTACACCTTCTCCTCTACCAAATTTCTCCTTATTTTCCACCTTTCTGTAATGTCAGCAGAGTTGAATTACTCCAAGCAAGCCTTTTTATCACTTCGTTTGGATCTTTAAGGTGATGTCACCGGATGTTACAGGAGTACCTGACTTTGGCCATGCATAGGCCTGTGTCCGTCTTTCCATGGCTTTGTACCAACAACCAGTAATGATATCGCAACCTCCACACTCCTCTGAGGGAGGGGCAGGCCTGGGAGGCCTCAGTGAACCCCTGCTCCTCTCCCCCTGAAGACACTCATATTTAGGAAGCCCCAAAGGAGGCTGTGTGAGACCAGGCTCACTAAACACAATAAACAAAAACTGATCAAACACTCAAAGACCAAAGTCTGCAAAAGATGCTTAGCTAGTTAAATATAGATCTCCAAAATGGAACTTTTGTGTTTGCTCCAGGTTCCAGAAGAAACCACTGTGATTAGCAACTTCCAGCTAACATTTAAATTCTAATATAGCTAAGTCATGTTCCTTCACTGTCTAGGTGTAGCGTGTTATTTAAAAACATCTGCTGCCAAGCCCACCCTGTTGCTTTCCACAATAGACAGCACATTAAAAAGATTTCTTGACTAGGCATTTAAAGTCCTTCATAAACTGATCCCAGCCCTTGTTCCTCCCAATCTGTTTCTGTGTAACCATTCAGTCCAGGCAATTGGCATAACTGGCTAGTTCTAGAACATGCCTCTTCCTTTCCCATTTTTGTCTCTTTATCCTCAAAGATCCCCTTTCTTTTCTCCATTTTGTCCATTCTCCAATGATAGGTGACATTTACTTCTTCAGGAAATGCCCTAAGAGAACTTCAACTCCAAGAACACCCTTCATCCTCAGACTCCATTGTGCTACTCTCTGTAGAACTCACTAGGCCATGAGTTGGTATAAGGGGGCAGATGGTTTGGATTGAATGGCATTGTCAATCCCCAGTCCACTCTTGGAGTACCTTCTCTCTCTAGCTCCTTACCATTCAGTAATGTTGTTGTTTTGTCTTTACTTCTCTTTTGCCTGCATAAGGCAGCCCACCTAACCGAGACCTTAGATGGATCTTTAACAGGCCATAGGGTCCTTTTGGGTTATAGAGCACACAATGAGTAATCAAAGAAATGTTAAATTATTATTTATGATCTCATTGCTCTTCAACTTTTCAAAATTGAGTCTACCCAAGTAGATGTTGTGCTCTGCGGAGGCAAGGATCATCTCATACTCCTTTTACCTAACAGAGCTCCCACAACAATACTTTGCATATGTTAGGTGCTCAACAGATATGTGTTTCTTGATTTCTTATTCAACACTATCAATGCCAAAGTGGCCCCATAGAAATACCACAAGTAAAAAAACTTGCCTTGTAGTCTGGAGCTGATGAGCTATCTGGCTCCATTCCTTTTGGACCCTCAGGCAGACCCCTTTTATAGACTAAGTATTCTTCAACAATACTCAAACTAGATATGGTTGCAGTGGTTCCGATGAGAAAAGTGAGAATGAACAGAGCATAATGTCTTCAGCATAATTATCTCTTCTACTAACAATTCCATGTAGGCTCTATAACTCCATGATAATTTTGTGGCAGAGATTGTTCATGATTCCCTAATAGTATTCCCACTTCTTCCTTTTAGAGACAGAAATCTGACATTTTAACTGAACACATGGCTGCCAAGCTGACATCATATTGTCCAGTCTTCCTTGTATCTAGGCAGAGACATATGACTCAATCCTAAACTGTGGGGTGCGAACAAAAGTGATGTGTGCATATTCTGAGTCAGATTCATCAAAAAAGAATTGAATTCTTTTCTCTCTAATTTATTTCCCCTTCCCTTGCCCAGGCTCAAATGCCGAGCATAAAACTAATGAACCAATTTTGAACATACCAACACACCAAAGGAAGGCCTAACAATAAGACAGAAGGAACCCTGAGTCCCTAAGTTATTTCATGAAGCTTAACAACCCACATACCCTAAGTTGCCAATTAATTCTGGACTGATATATAAAGGAAATATAATATTCTATCTCATTTGAACCATGGTATTTTCAAATCTCTTTATGAGTCACTTAGCCTTTACCCTAATTAATATGGACATTTTCCAGATAAATAAGACCTGTTAAGATAAACCTCTGTCCCTTGATTATACCACATACTTTATTTTCCAGAAGCTTATGCACAGGATCTGGCTTCTGGCTGGATTGATTTCAATATACAAACCTATTCAAGAATGTAAGAATTTAAGAATAGAGACCTGGCACATCACCTTTACCAACTATTGCTTTATTTGAGTTACAGAGTGTGGTTTCTCTAGGATGAGTCCATCAAATTTTGGCCTTTTCTCATTTTGTCTTTCTTTTGCCAAACACAGGCTTAAGTGTCACTTTTTGTTACATGAATGCATGCGTTTGAGGTTTTTCAACAATGCCCTAGTAGTCCAAGGAAGAACTACCATATGGCATATTCTCCAGGAATACATTATGTCTAAAAACTGGAGTCCTAGAAGGAGGGTTCCAATCAGAGAAGCCAGAAGCTGCATACCTCTTAACTCTCAATCTCAGACACAACTTGTGCTGAATTTGCTGAAACACTTGTGCTGAAGCCCTGAGATACCACGTTAAGAAGTCCTACCCTGGGGCTGCCATGCTGTGAGGAAGCCCAAACTAAACCTATAAAGAGAATCCACAGGGAGAGGCCTGGGATACTATATAAAGAGAGAAATGACTGGCCAGCTCTCAGATGTTCTAGCCATCTACTATTCCAGCCCCAACCACTGTCTGACTACAATCAGATGAGAAATTCAGAGCCAGAACTACCCAGCTGAGCCCTTCTTGAATTGTTATACCATAAAAAGAAAGAAAGAAAGAAAGAAATACTATAAAATATATTGTTATTTTAAACCACTAAGTTTTGGGGTAGTTTGTTACACAGCCTAGACAACTGTAATAGTCACCAAAAGCATAGAACCCACTACCCAATTTTGCTGGGACCATGAGGGAAAAGGGGTATTTCTGACCACAGTCTTTGCAGCCTGAGAGAATTTTAGCATCTAGACCACAGAGTTTGGATTCAAGAGTCTTGTCCTTACGCTTTGTTCCAACTTGCTTATACAGGATAACTTTAAGTAATTCATTTGAGTTTTTCAGATTTTGCATCTACAGAGGCTCTTAGGAAGGCTGTAAAGAACAACAGGATACCATAGGAACAATCCTCCCAAAGGAAGTGTTCAGGAAATGTTACCTGGTACTTGATTGCCTCATGCCCACTCATCTTCGTGAGGGTCTTATAAGAAGCCAAAGCTGCATAAAATGGACAACAATTTGATGGGTAGACTTCCCTCTACTGCAACTCCAACAGACTCAGTAGAGTCGACTGACTCCAATTAAATGTCAGTTATCTTCTGACTTGTTACATTACAGATGAAAGACGTTAGCCCTTCCTTGATCGTAGAGGGAAATGCCGCTTCCCATCCTAAATCTCTGTTGTTACTCCAAAAGGGCAAGCCCCCTTGCTCTTCAGGAAGGATAAGCAGTCGAAGTCTTCTCTTTTTCTGAGCTTTGCTCTCTCTGAGATCCCAGGGAACATATGTGGTCAGAATCATTTCTTCCAGCCCCACAGCCGTTTTCAAAATTCCTCCCCTTGGCAGCCAGCAAGTCTCTTATAATCTCTCTGGAAATAGCTTTTCCCTGAGAATAATCGCCCTGGCAATGAGGCAGGGAAGAACACAAAACTGTGTCCCAGGAAAGCCTCGTCCGAGGCCATTATTTAATGTTAATCCTAGCACAGTATGGTGCCTCTTGGAGGCAAAGATTGCTCTGGTATAGAAAGCAGGCTCTGCGGCTGCTCAGCATGGGTAGCCTAACACCCAGGGGGAAGCAACTGCAGGAACAGTTCGTAACCTGGGTGACTTCCAGTGTCCAAGAGTTAAAGGAAAATAATGAAAATTAATTATTTCACTGTATATTCAGATATGTATCCTGCCTCTAACCAGACAAAAACAGAATTTGAAATAACTGCTACCCAAAAAGCTAAAATGGAGACTGTTTTCTGAAAAAAAAATATGCCTCTACTTTTACATATATGCAATATGAACTGCTCAATCACTGTAATTTTTGAATGGAAATCTTGAGCAGGTTATGCGTTAATAGTAAGATCATTAATCTTAAAAAAGAAAGATGAGCACAGATCATTGATATTGCAGTTATTAGAATTTTGGAAATTTAATTAAATAATTACATTGAATTCAGTGAAACTGATTTTGCTTGCATCAAGGTAACTGATAGCATCCCCTAGAAGATATAAATGTAGAAGAATAGGCTATGTTTAGGGTGACATTTTGCTGATATTTTCCTCACCTTCCAATCTGTTTCCACAACCCTATTTTTGCCAGAGTAGAAACACAAAGAAATTTTGTTGCTGACTTCAATTTTTAAAAATCCAGTGCAAAGCTAAATTCAATCCTAAAGGCTACCTTGCCTCTTAATTTTAAAAGTATTAAAAATATCAACTGGTACACATGTGAAAAGTTATATTTTTAAAAGGTCCATAAATTCAAACTATTAGCAATTTTTAAATCGACTTTTTTTTCCTACTATTATAATTTTTAAGTGTCGCCAGCCTTTTAATGGAAGCTTTCAGAGCCATATCCTGAGTCATTTAATTTCTGTTAACAGATCTGTCCTGGCTTCTTCTTGGCGTTTATTCCTATGCCACCCACGTAGAACTCCCAATGTGGATCCAAGGACTGCTGAGCTGTGAACACTCTATTTGTATAATTCTGCCAGTGACCACCCTAAAGCCTCAGAAGAATCAAAGGAAAGCAAAGATATGCTGAAACGTTAAGAAAAAAAAAAGCCAACCTTGAGGACACGTACAAGAATGCAAGTTCTATACTGTGCCCTGTCAAATGGGCATCCTCAGGGTCAGGACCACCAGTGTACAGTTTGTAGCTGTTAGGGCTTCTGGGCATGATCTGTGGCAAAGCTGTATATGCATATGTACCAGCCTGCCCAGCGCTTCACACAGAAATCAGGACTAACCACAGCTGAAAGAGGAAACCCTCACTTGGCACAAAGAATAGGTGAATTGTAAGCCCTGGGCCAAAATACCTTCTTTTACCTTCCTTTGCCCTAAATAAGATATGTGTGTGTGTGTGTGTGTGTGTGCACGCACACACACATGTGCACTTTGTACCTTAAAATAAAAAGACATGACACCGCGGGTCTTTCCCCTCAGCAACTATGGGTTAGGCAAAAGCTAAGCAAAAAGAATATAATATAATCATTTAGACCTTCACTGCTGACTTTCTTGCCAACATCACCAACACTAAAAAGCTTGGTTTCATTTTGACTTCAATTTGTAACTTCGATTTTATTCAGTACTCTGAATGAAAGTAAGGGTAACATCAGTTAATTATAAGTTAATTTTGGCATAATCTGGAATAAATTAGGTGATTGCTTAGTTCACATAAATATATTGTAATCATAAATTGGGATTTTAGACTTCGAAGGACGCTTTGAAATTATTTCCCATCTAAACCTCTCATTTTAGAGATGAAAAAACAAAACTGGAGATCCAGTGTGATTAAATGACCTGCCCAAAGTCATACAGCTAATTAAAAGCTGAGTAAGAACTAGATTCAGTGTCTCCAGCTTCCCCATCTGCTGTTTGTTTTTTTCTATTACACCTCAACTTTTGATTAGTCATAATAACAGGTAGCAGTGACTTGGATTAAACAAAACAGCAAAGAAACCTGGTGTCTCCTGTCCTTGTTTCTGAGCTCCTTGAAAATAGGATTGTCTTGTTTTGTTGTTTATTTAATTACCTTTATATCCTCCGCAGTATCCAACAGCTTAGATTTGCAGCAGAGATGAGTTAAATGCACCGAATAACTGCAGGAAATCGATGGATGTATCTTTAGAGGAACAGCAGACTGATGTTAATATTAGCACTGTGGACAGAGAAGGCAGGCTGCCAGCCAAGTGGAGAACGATGGGGGAGCTGGTCTGGAGGTTACATTTTCCATGTCTATACCACAAAGGATAAACTACATGGAGGCAATAGAGACTCAATGGGAAAATACAAACAGCTGTATTTTTTTAAATCATGTGAAGAAGCCATTCCTTTTTTCTCATTATCCTTCTCAAGTTGCTAATGAATCATTCTAACATGTATAACTCTATCAGTTCTCATTCATTCTTATTCTTCTCATTCTCAGATATCAACCATCTCCCCCATTGTGTGTCATAAAACTAGCTCTGAGGATTCAAATTAGGTTGCTAATTAAAATTTTAGCAGGAGTTTCACGTATTACGAAGAGCATTTGACCTGAGAATTTGGAGACATGGTTTCTAGTCCTGGCTTTGTCAGTAATGAGCTGTATGACTTTAGACCAGGAGTGCAAACCCGCTGGTGAACCCCCCCCCTCCTCCCAGCTTTAAAATCATATGATTCAATATGCTTTCTTAAGGAAGTTGCAAATACTTATAGAACAGTACCTAGGACTAGGCACGTGTTTACTGTTCTAAAGAAGGTAATTACCTCATTTGGAGAGAGCAACCTTAACACACCAAGTTATCACCATCATAAATAGAAGACTCCAGTCACATGTTAGGCAATGAGGTGATGATGGGGGCAAGGGGATTCAGGAAGTATAGAACAGGGTCTCTGCCCTTAAGGGCTTTCGCAGGCCAGCTGGGGAGACAGAACTCTCACTGTAAGAAAATAAGTAAGGTTCACACTGGTCTTGTCACACTAAGGGTCTAATTAGTGCCCAGTGGTTTTATTTGGATGTTTTGTTTTGTTTTTAAGATTTATTTATTTATTTGAGAGAGGGGAGGGGCACAGGAAGAGGGAGGGAATCTCAAGCTGAATGTGGAGCCGGAGGCTGGGCTCAATCCCATAACCCTGAGATCGTGACCTGAGCTGAAATCAAGAGTCCGACACTTAACTGGGTGTTATACGCAACTGATAAATTATTGAACACTACATTTGAAACTAATGATGGACTATACGTTGGATAATTGAATTTAAATTTTTTAAAAAATAGCACAAGCCATTCTAACAAGAAAAAAAAAGTCTGACGCTTAGCCCACCGAGCCACCCAGGCGGCCGTGGGTAATGCTTTTTAATAAGCACTGAATTTGTTTATATAATCTTAAGCTCCATTTGCACCCAGGGAGAGAGAAACGTGACCTAGACGGGATCCACAGATCCTGAAATTGTGAGTCCGCAGCAAGATGAGCAAGTGTGAGTGTGTCCTTCATACGGGCCGGGAGACCAGGGCAGTCACGGGGCCAGGTGCTCAGAAGGGCCCCACACTGGGGTTTAATGCTCGGTGATCGCCGCCTTGAAATTCTTAATAATGTTATCTTGGGATCTGGATTTTGTGAGTGAAGCCCAATGGGACAATGGCGCATGCCCCAGGATCTTGGTGCCTCAGCTGTCGTGTGATCCTGCCTCCAGCCTCCATCCATCTCCTCACCACGGGTGGGCTGTCAGTGGCCTGCTTCTCCATTCCCAGACATCCCACCCCAGCCTCCCCCTCGCCTGCCCCACAACAGCTGCCGCCCTCCGCTGCGGCAGAAGCCTGGGTGCAGTGTAGAGAGAGAAGCTCCCCCGCACATCCCATGGGCAGCGAGCCAGAGTTCGCTTCCCTATTCCCACCCAAACTATGAGCACATTCCAGCCCTGAGGGTTGAAGAAACTTAGGAGTCACCCATCGGCTGTGGATTGGAGCATCAGCCTCAACCTCCCTAGATCTCTTCCCACCCCGTGCTGAGGCATCTTGCCTGGGCTCAGCAGCTGGCGGGAGCAGAAGCTGGTAACCATCGGGCCCCTCCTGAACACAAGCCACGCTTGCCCTCCAACAGCTGTGAGGGTCCACGCTCACCGCTCGGCTATGTCCTGCTCCCGCCCTTCTTCCACCCTGCCTCAGCAGGGCTTGTGTTTCTCTTCTGAACCCCCGCAGGCAGAAGATTTCCCCTTTGTTTTTTATATTGTGTCCTGAGGGGCGCCTGGGTGGCTCAGTCAGTTAAGCATCTGCCTTTGGCTTAGGTCATGATCCCAGGGTCCTGGGATCGAGCCCCACGTCGGGCTCCGCGCTCTGCGGGGAGCCTGCCTCTCTGCCTACTTGTGCTCTATCTCTCTGTCAAATAAATAAAATCTTTTTTTTTAAATGTTATATTGTGTCCTGATATTTGCATTTAAAGTTGGCATTGCACAATATAAAAATAAATGGGAAATTTCATGCAAACATTTAATATCTAAATTTTTCTTTACTTAGAATGACATGAAATAGCAAATAAAACACATTGACAAGGTTGAGAGAGAGCGAGACCATGGCATTTTTAACAGCATTTTTCCCCTGCTTTTTATTTATTTTTCCCCCGCCTTTAAACAAGGGCTCCATACTTTTATTTTTGCACTGAGACTTACAAATTATGTAGTCAGAAAGAGTTTTTATTATTTAGAGTATTATGTATGTATTATGTAGAGTCTTTATTACATTTTTCCTGTGTGTTATAAATTTTACGGTCAGAAAGAGTTATTTTCCCATTAGCAAAAAGAGAAATTCTGTCCTAAAAAAGTTTACTGATTTGCAGTGATGTTTACATGCTTTCAAAAGGTTGAAGGATTTCCACCAATCCCTAATCTCCTAATCCTCTTTACTTATTTTATTTTATTTTACTTTTTATTTCCTCTGCCATTTCCTTGAAGACTCAAGCTTCCAGAAAAGTTGAGCTTTAATACCCGATGTTTGCAAGCACTTGTTCCAAGAGTACTTGCCTACATTATGTCAACCATTTTGAGGCAAAACTTTTCACTCAGTACATACAAACTATATGAAGAGGGACCGTCAGAGTAAATAGAACCTGCTGCGTGATCTGCTAGTGGAAGCTAATGACCTTTGGCCTGAGAGACTTCCCTAGGTCTCACCCACTGAGAGAGTACAAGAGTACTTGCAGCAGGAGGAAAAAGATTTTAAAAGTGGTCAATAGTGATTGGTTAATATATTTATTTCAAAGGAAAATATCATAGAGACAAATCATATTATATATAACAAATCGATTATATTACAGGTGGCATTAAGAGACTATGAACCTATAATTTTGTATTCTGCTTGATTCACTTGATCTTAAAGTATCCCAAATGTATCTACTATAATTTACTTAACATTTCATACCTTTAGATACTGTTTCTGGTTTTGTGTCCCAAACTCTTCTGTATTTAAAATTATTTCCTTAAAATAGATTCCCAGTTATTGCTACAAAGAATATGATATTGATAAAGAATACTGATACACAGGTGTATCAGTATACACCACGCCTGGGTGACTCAGTCGGTTAAGCGTCTGCCTTCGGCTCAGGTCGGGATCTCAGGGTCCTGGGATCGAGCCCCACGTCAGGTTCCCTGCTCATCGGGGACCCTGCTTCTCCCTCTCCCTCTGCCTCTCCCTCTCCCTCTGCCGCTCCCTCTGCTTGTGCGCTCTCTCTCTCAAATGAATAAATAAAATCTTTTTTAAAAAGAATATTGATACACATTCAAATTGCTTTCAAAAAACATCACAGAAATTTCTACCCCTACCTATAAACTTGAGCATTTATAGCATCCTGTCCAACACTCATCATCTAATTAATCAATTAAGTAGTCACCTTCCAATTCAAAAAGTAAATCATGTTTTATTGTTGTTTTAATTTGCATTGCTTTGATTACTAATAAGACTGAATATTTATTACTTATTTTTACTACTTTTTAGCAAATTGTCTTTTGATTTCCTTTTACTAGAATGAATAGGCTATGATGGCAAAGATGGGCAAGATAGCTCTGGGCTTACATCCTACCAGCACGACAGCGCCAAAAGAACTTCTCTTTCCCAAACTATCACTGGCCTCGAGAGGATAACACACACAGTCCTGACCTAGTCACCATGGGCAAGGGGTAGAGTTGTATTTCCATTTGTGAGGCCTAGGTCATGTGCCAACCAAATGTCAGGGGATGGAGTCAGCTCAGTTGATCTGGGAGCAACAAAGATTGCCTGGCACAAGCCCTTGAGCCAAGCCAAGGAAAACCACACGATCCCTAACTTTAGACACATCATGCCATATGGTGTTAGTGTATTTCCACACTTCGACTGGGAGTAAATTCTCCTGGGCTAAAGGGAATTGAAGAACAAATCATCACAAAATAATCATTTCTAAAAAGCAGAATGTACTTGCAGGTGATCAATTATCAAGTACTTCCCACAGACAAAACTAATGCTCCCTTTTAGAACTAGGCATTTGCTAAAAGCAAGAATTGGACTAGATCTACTGTACACAGTATATTATGACAACATCAAGTTGTATCCTTAATGCACGTCTAAACAAACCTTCCCTTGACACATCAGTCATTATTATCTTTTCCTCTGAGTGAAATTTCTCTGGAGTGAAATAGAACAATAAAAACCTTTGTAAAAAATAATAACAGAAAAGTATATCTTTTTAGAGATACATTTTCAGCTTGTAGGGTTCAGATAGATATAAACCATTAGAAGCTGAGTGAACTAAATTTTGAAATTTAGACGTTCAACAATGCACAGTAGTATACAATGAAAGACTTCTATGAATATGAAATACCTAGGAATTAATTTAACCAAAGAAGGTGAAGGACCTGGGCCCTGAAAACTATAAGACCTTGATGAAGAAACTGAAAAAGGCGCAAATTTAAAAAAAGATATTCCATGCTCATGGATTGGAAGAATTCATATTGTTAAAATGCCCACACTACCCAAAGCAATCTACAGATTTAGTGCAATCCCTTATCAAAATTCCAATGGCATTTTTCACACAACTAGACCAAATAATTCTAAAATGTATCCAGGACCACAAAAGATTCCAAATAGCCAAAACAATCCTGAAAAAGACAGAACAAATCTGAAGGTATCACACTCCCTGTTTTTCCACCATCTACAAAACTATTGTAATTAAAACAGTATGGTATTGACATAAAAAGAAACACATAGATCAATGGGACAGAATAGAGAGCCCAAAAATAAACCCAAGTATATATATGGTCAATTAATTTACAACAAAGGAGGCAAGGATATACAGTAGGGAAAGGACAGTCTCTTCAGTAAATGGTACTGAGGAAGCAGGACAGCTACGTGCAAAAGAATGAAGCCGCACCAGGGCACCCGGCTGGCTCAGTCAGAAGACCACATGACTCTTGATCTCAGGATGGTGAGTTCAAGCCCCACATTGGGTGTAGAGACTACTAAAGATAAGTAAATAAATAAATTTAAAAAAAAAAAAAGAATGAAACTGGACCACTTTCTTACACCATACACAAAAATCAACTCAAAATTGATTGAAGACCTAAATGTGAGACCTGAATCTATAAAAATCCTAGAAGAAAACACAGGCAATAAGCTCCTTGATATCAGTCTTAGTGATATTTTGGGGGATCTTGATCTCACTCCAAAGGCAAGGGAAACAAAAGCAAAAATAGACTATTGGGACTACACCAAATTTAAAAGCTTCTGCAAAATGAAAGCATCAACAAAAGAAAAAGGCAACCTACTGAATGAGAGAAGGCAAATCATATATCCTATAAGGGAGATATCCAAAATATTTAAGAATTCATACAATTAAATAACCAAAAACCAAATAATCCAATTTAAAAACGGACAGAGGGGCGCCTCGGTGGCTTAGTTGGTTACGTGGCCAGCTGTGGCCATCATCTCAGTATCCTGGGATCGAGCCCCAAGTTGGGGGACTCTGCCTGAGATTCTCTCTCTCCCCCTCTCTCTGCCCCTCCCCCCTCCATTAAATAAATCTTTTTTAAAAAATGGACAGAGATTCTGAATAGACATTTTCCCAAAAAGACATACAGATGGCCAACAGCACATGAAAAGATGCTCAGCATCACTCATCAGGAAAATGGAAATCAAAACCACAGTGAGATATCACCTCACACCTGTCAGAATGGCTATTATCAAAATAACAAGAAATAACAAATGCTGTTAAGGATATGGAGAAAAGAGAACCAACCATCCCGCACTGTTGGTGGCAATGTAATTTGGTGCAGCCACTATGAAAAACAGCGCGGCGGTTCCTCAAAAAATTAATAGTAGAGCTATCAGAGGATACAACAATTCCACTTCTGAGTATCCATCTGAAGAAAACAAAACACTGCTTTGAAGAGATATATGCACCCTTACTTTCATTACAGCATTATTTACAACAGCTAAGAGATAGAAACAACCACAACAACCACAGTGTCCATCAGTGGACGAATGGATAAAGAAGATGTGTTTGATATATATATATATTTATATATATACACACATACACACACACATATACACACACACACAAAGGAATACCACTCAGCTATAAAAAAGAATGAAATCTATCTTGCCATTTGCAACAACATGGATGGACCTTGAGAGTATTATGCTAAATGACATAAGTCAGACAGAGAAAGACAAATACCGCATGATTTCACTTATATGCAGAATCTAAAAGAACCAAACAAAACCAAACCCAGACTCATAGATACACAGAACAGATTGGTGGTTGCCAGAGTGGAGGGGTTGAGGGAGGGAGCAAAATGGGTGAAGGGGATCAAGAAGTACAAACTTCCAGTTATAAGTCAGTCATGGGGGTGTAATGTACAGCATGGGGAATACAGTCGCTAACACTGTATCAACTTTGTACGGAGATAGACGGTAACGAGACTTACTGTGGTGACCATTTCACAAGGTATACAATGTCAAATCACTATGTTGTACACCTGAAACTAACACTGTATGTCAAAACAGAACAAAAAAAAGACTTCTCTGAAAGTGTAAACAAAAGGACCATGTCACATAAGATCACTTGTTAGTTATTTGGTCTTCTTAATCATACTCTTTCCCACTTCCATTTTGATCACAAAGAGACCAAGTGTCATGAAGCACGAGTTCAGATTTAATTATGTTGGCCCTGAAGTGTCTTCATCTCTCTTTTTCACTGCTCCTTTCATTGCTGGGGCGAAAGAAAGGTGTCGAGCGGGGCAGGGGGGATGCACAAAGAAGCTGAGGAACTTGTCTAAAGTCCCACAGATAATCACTAACAGAGCCAGAAACCAAAATCCTGTTTCCTCCAGTCTAATCCCTAAATCCTTCCAACAAGCATCATAACCTCAGCAATTGGATTTTTCTGGGTGTGCATTCCAATGGCTAGAGATCAGGCAAACTGTAAATGCCACCAGTAAGTGCTAAATATGAACTAGTGAGCACCCGGAGCTGAACCCAAATCCCTCCTCTAAACACTCGCGAGTCAACCGATTTTTCACATATTTTCCTGAGTTCTCTTGGATATTATTATAGCTCTGGAAAGAGAGTTGGTTGGAAAACTTGGCATGAACTGTGCAAATAAAATGAAATGAATAAGTTTTTTCTTTTTCGAGAGTTTATTTCTTCAAAACATCGGCTCAGAAGCTGTGGAAGCAGCCGTATTTAATTAAACAAATGCTAAGAAACCTCATGTTTTCAGTGGAGCAGACATGGTTTTTGCCATCCGTCTTTTTGCAATTGTAAAGTCTCCACATAGTAGATGTGGTAAAAAGAAATCATGATTGGTTTCTCCCCTAACAAACGTTCTTCACGGAAATTGTCATCATCTTAACTGCTGTCAGAATGAACAAAATACGACAAAATAGATATAAAAGGAGTAGAATTTCCAAGTAGGTTTTTGAAAAGGTCCTGATTTCTGTGATATGCTGTCCGTTCCCTTATTCAAAACACACATACAGTTGTCATCCATTCCAAAATGAACATAAAAAATGGGGGCTTTTAGACAGATAGAAGATATCCTGATTTTGAAGATATCAAGGTACCTGGAAGTGCCGTGAAAACCTATAGTTAAGAAAAATGAGATGCTACGTGTGCTATAATATAATATAATATAAAACAAGTTGGAAATCAACAAAGTGACAGGATTCGTTTTTCGTCTTGGATAAATCCCTAAACATGTGCAGGTCTTCTTCCTGTATTTGCAGAGTTGGAAGAATAATGTTACTCAGACTCAGAGGGACATTCTGTGGTTACCAGATAAGAGGACTGGAAAAGCAAACAGTAGTAGTATTACAGCCATTTCGGATTCTCACTTCTAAAAAGTATTTACAATGTAGAATTATACAAATCTCACTTCCAAAATGCCCCAAGTCTACATATTTGTCTTCATTTCCACCATCATTACCCTAATCTGAAAATGACATGATCTTATATCAGGATGGCCTCCACCCTCCTCCAACTCATATCTCTGCCTCCTTTCGTGCTGAGGACTGACCCCAAATCCCGAAAAGATAATGGTTCCCTCTCCTTTCCTACCCTGATATGTAATTTGACTACAAGTGGGGTATCTTTTTTAAAAGATAAATGAGACTTTGAAAAACTGTTTGCTTTTTTTGGTTTTCAAGGTAGGCATACGACTTGCATTTATACAAGACTATTGTTGGATATAGAAGTGTCTCTATGTTTGGGTATCTGCATTCTGGGCCATATTAATTAGAATCTAGAACTAAGTTCTGTTGAATTAACAACAACAACAACAAAAAGCCATGAAGATCATAGCTTCACATTCATGAATCCTAATCAAAATTTCAAGCTCAAGAATCACTGTGCATGGTACAACGGAAATGCTACTTATGTGGCACTTTATATTTTTGTAAAAGAAAATGCTTCTGAGAAGCACACATCTGTTGTTTTTGCCCGCTCAGCATCCACTAACTGTTCTTCTCTGGGAGACCAAGCTCATCCATTGGATATGCCTCTGAGACGACTTAAATCAAGGCAATGAGCATGTGATCCAGGCTAGGTCAATCTGAAGCTCTCTTGCTGGAATCTGAACCACGAGCAAGTAACTACAACAAAAATAAATTCAAGTTATTCACCCTAATGGCAGTAACCTTAAGAACAGTCCACTGATTCTTGCTACATATATTCCTAGAGCTATTCTAATTCCCATCCTTTTGGGGGCCAGGGTTTTTTTAGTTCTGGTAACAATATCCTTCTACTAATTTCCTTTTTTGTTTAAATTATCCAGAGTTGGGGATGCCTGAGTGGCTCAGTCAGTTAAGCGTCTGCCTTTGGCTCAGGTCATGATCCCAGGGTCCGGGGATGGAGTCCTGCATCAGGCTCCTTGCTCAGCGGGGAGCCTGCTTCTCCCTCTGCCTGCCCCTCCCTGCTTGTGCGCTCACACTCTCTCTCTCTCTCTGACAAATAAATAAAATCCTTTAAAAAATTTTTTTAAATAATAAATAAATTATCCAGAGTTGATTTTTGTTTGCTACTTGCAACCAAAGCTCTATGGACATTCACATTTTTACTAGAATTTGAGGGAAATGGAGACAAATTACAAGTCAGCATCATATAATAAAGAGCAGTAAGTGGAATTTTATAAATCTAAAATATTCTTACCCATCCCAGACCTAGGGAATTTCTCAATATAAGTTTTTTCTCCCTGGGCTTGACACTCCATCATGTTTTGAAGGATCTATTTCTCTTGGATGCATACATCTTTTTCCAATTTTTTCCTCTGTCAGGCCTATGAGGACACCTTAGATCCTCTCTCCCAAGTTTCTAGAGGAAACTCAATAATAATCTTCTCTTAGCCTCCACTCCAGAACAGGCTTACAAAGTATTACTTCATACCAAAACCCAAAGCCATTTATTTACTTCCAAACAACTATGACATGGTGAGGGGGGGTGCATAGATAAAACAGATCGGACATATGTTGATAATCACTGAAGCTAGGTGATGAATTCATAATACCAATCTCTCTACATGTATAGATGTAATAGAATACTAAAAAGCTTGTAAAAAAAAAAAAAAAAAACGAACAGATGACACTCATAGAGAGAACGTAACTACAAATTGGTTCTTTCTGTAGAGGTAGATCTCTCTCCCGTGGAAGTCTTGTGTCTATGGGGCAAGTCTTACAAATGGCAAGAAGCTGTGTGCAGTTACTGTCCAATCCCACTTTTTAAAAAAGGCCTGTTAAGGGAGTTTCCTAAAACACATAAATTGGTGAACCCCATCGCTCCGCTCATTCTCCTCTCTGAAATTTGGCACATGCTGTTCCCTCAACCTGGAACATTTCCCCGCACTGTACCTGCTAACTCATATTTGTGTTTCGGATCTCACTGCATTTGGAAGGCAATTTTCCCTACACTAGCTTAGGTCCCCCACCTATTTGCCCCACAGTCCTCTCTCCTTCCCTTCCCAACACATGTCACACGTTCAGCGTGTGTGTTTATGTCAACCCCGCATGCTCCGCAAGGTCAGGAACACACTGTGTCTTGTCCTCAGCTAGAGCCAGAGTGTTTATCATAGTGCCCAGGATACAGAAGGCATCCAATAAATATCTGTTGAACAAATGACTGAGTGAGTGATTAAATGAGACTGGGTGAAAGCACCACCCTAGTTTCTGGTCAAACAGCAGGTAACCATACATACATGTCAAGAGAAGGAAGAAATGGAGAAAGGGAGGTTTAGTATCAGAACTGTGCAGAAAGGAAATGTATCCAGATGCAAATGGCATAGAATGTATATAAAGCACTGGTTTTATATACTCAAGCTGGGTAACCCTGACCTTCTAACTGAAGTAGGAGGTTAAGAAAACAGTGAGTAAATGGCAGGCAACAAAAACAAATCACATACAAATTTTGATTACGTTCAGATATATTTTCTTCCAATCTGTCATCATTGCATTCACACTTGACTTACCATACCTAAAGGTCTATCGGCCCTCTCATCACTTAATATAATTATTATATTTAACCCAGGAACAAAGGACATTAACAGTATATTCTTTTAAGATAAAACTATTTTGTGTGTTAATGCTATGAAAGACTGAGCCAAGATGGTATAGAAATGGGTAATTGTCTTTCTTCTTTTGTGATTTATGTCTCTGTGCATCTTTGTGTGTGTCTATGTGTGTTTGTATGATTTGGGGTGAAAATCACTCCATGGGGCTGGTGTGGTGGACATTATATAAATCTGAAAAGTAACATCAAAATTCCCTCCTTTTTATCTCTTAGAATTCTTGAGTTGTCAAGGTTTTCTTTGGTAATTTTCTGATATTTCCCTACAGTCGCAGCAGGACTGATTTCTTTATCCCTAACTCAGAAAAAGCATTAGGCCCAGCCTTGAAATGAAGGTTTTCATAATATTTAATTTTTTTTTCTTCCTTTGCTGTAGCTTAAGTCCCATTACTCCTGGTCCTGTTCTTGTTGACTAATGAGGATAATTGGTCCCTTTCCTCCTGAAAACATCCTTTTATGTATTTTGGAGAGTTATTATGGCTCTTTTCAGCCCTCTCTTCTCTAGGCAGAACAGACCTGATTCTCTTAACCTTTCCTCACAGGGCTGATTTTCCAAACCTTTGATCATTTTTGTTCTTCCCCTCTGAACTCTCTCCAATTTGTCTGTCTCTTTCAAAACGTGGTGCCCAGGAGAGAATTCAATCCTTCAGTTGAATCTTAACCAACATGGTGTTAACCTGGCCAATGCTTAGTCGATGTGTAATAGAATCTTAAATATTATTTATCCAAGTTCTGGTATGGAACTTTCTTTTATTTAAAAAATAATAGAAACTAGGAATCCTCATTTGACACCTAGTGTTCTTTAAATAGTCCACAAGATAGTATATCACAGCATTTGAAAAACAGTGAGATGTCAAACAGTAGTGAACAGAACTTGAGTTGGACATAGAGTCACATTTTTAGAGCAGATGAGCTTCCTAAATGAAAATAAATAGAGCTTTCAAATAGTGAGAAAGATTTCCACAGTATTATATGTCTTTTTGCTCTGTTGTATAGGATCTGCTATTTGTGAAAGACTTTGTTCTATGCTTATGTTGCCTGAGAATCTCCCGGGAATAAACTTTCATAACAACTCAAGTTAATCTAAGGCTTATTTTATTGATTTGCATCACAGCTTAACATTATACTAGTAGTTACCAAAAACTATAGTCCATCAGCTGTTTGGACAAAAGGAAATAGAGCTTTTCCACTGAAACATGAGAGAAGATTAAGGAATGGTTTAGAAGATATGTTTTGCATGTTTTATACCATTAAGAAAACTAAGGTTGTACCAAAACTTCAGCTTAAGTTCTTCCATTTGTACCATTCCTTCAAATAAAGTAACTTGGTACCCTCCCCCCCCCAAAAAAGTAAGGAAAATATAAAAAAGACATACAGTGATTAAGTGGCAAACGATTGCTTTTGCAGGGTTTAAGCTCTAAAAGATGAGACAAGACAAAGAAGCAAGAAATACTCAAAAAGCAGCTTAATGCTTCACCGTGTGGTTCTAGGTATAAATAAGATGGTAATTCAGAGAACGGAGAGATCAGTGTAGATTTAAAGAAATAACAAGAGATGACTTCAGAGAAAAGATGGGCTTACAATGAGCATTGAAAAAAAGGCAGCCGAGAAGAAAGGAAGAGAGAAGAGTTGAGAAGCAAAGGCAGGAAAGGAGAAATGAACATGCTGGGTTCAGAGGACGGAGAGGAAACTGACTTGGCTGGGACGGAGAAATGAGCTGTGCAACAGTGAGAAACAATTAAAGTGGACTATTTTTAGGGGCTGTTTGAAAACCAAGCAGGCACGTATGAATTCAATGTGGTAGGGCACTGGGGGGCAAGTGAGGATTGATGAGAGTTACTATTCTGGAAGATTAGTCTGGTGGCAGCCTTCTGTGTGGATGGGACGAAGTGGGCGGGGCAGCGCTAAAGCAAATGCAGAACCTGTGAGTGTTCTATCCATCACTGAGCGCTTCGGGCTGTCAAACTTGTCCTTTTAAATATTTGAGCCCAATTATTCTCCCTTTGCTGTACTGCTAGGTGACTTTCATACAAGTCAAAGAAATAGTCAAAGTGAAACATTTCAGTCTTAATCCATCAACACATGTATTTGAAGCACCTTAGAGACCCAGAAAGACCATTTAAGTGTGGGTATTAATAGAGAAATTCAACTTTAAATGGTGAACTCTGATAACACTCTTTCTTTGGAGAGAATGGGGTGGAGGGGAGGGCAAAATGGAGATAGGAGAGAGAAAAAACGAGGAATCAGTATGACCACTAGATGTCACTGTTGCCAGCCTACCTCAAGGTTAGAAGTGCAGTATTCAGTGGGCTTAAAATAAAAAGAGTTTTCAATGCAAGAGAAAAAATTTAAAATCCATATATTTGCAGCCAAAATGTCCCCCAACTTAGCTCTCCCTCACATCCAATCTCTTCCCTAGAGGCAAATTCAGGCTACCTGTCTGAGGGCGGATTAGAACTTCTAAAATAAACTGGCTGCAATTCTTGCATTCTTATTTTGAATACAGCTTCCTCTCTAGCACTGGGCATTCGGCAATGCTGCATGTAGGGCTGGCTGTTGCTTCTTAAACAGTGCTCTCAGCCATACTGACTTAGTGGGTTAGTTCTTTTTCGAGTGATTTTTTTTTAAATTTTATTCACCAAATATCTGACTCGTAGTGTTCAACTTAGTCGCATGGGTCAGAGGTCTATTGCTATGGCAGAATCCCAGAGTCCCCTGCGTCACTATTCTGTGATGGGAGCTTTTAATACAATGGGCAATTTGGAAGCTCAAAGCACATTTGCTCATGTGTTTACACAGTCCTCATTACTGAGCCATTAAAGATATTTCGGGTATTTTAATTATTCGAGATGTTTAGGCTATAGCTTATGTTCTGAACATAGCATCCTATAACAATATCTTTTGTGTACCTAATAAAGGCTTTTAAGTAGCACTGTGTGTACTTTTTGTAAATAGATACTACATAAAATACCTCATGAAATATTTAATGACCATTCTCTATGGTAACTGAATTGTATTTAACCCAAATTCTTGGGTTTTCTTCCTACTCCCCAAAGATACCATTTAAATTAAGGTGATGGAAAGCCAGACAAACACTGAAATGAAAGCACAGACTTTCGTAAGCCTGCCACATTAAGCATCTGGATTTTTTTCCCACCTCATTTTCTTGGGGGTAACAAAAACCTGTGATCCCAGCTCCTGTTTCTATCTCTGATAGTTATTCCATAAAGGGGCTAAAGATGGGGTTATCACAGAATACCATTTCATTGAATTAAGGTGATTAAAGACAAAGATGCATAATTGTTCTTCAGAGTCATAAGAGGGAGTATAGATTTTTTTATCGGAAAGTTCTGTGTTTTTTTAAATTTTTGATGCTTCCAAACCTGATTCATTTTCAGGAACTTTGGGAGGCATAGGTAGCCAGATCTCTATGCCTTGTAGGAGAAAAATACCATTTTTCCCCGCCAGGCATCTGCATCTCTGGAGAACTGCTTGGTCGCTTCCTCAGCTGGACTCCCAAGAGCACAAAATCAGAGAGACTCATCGTGAACTGTGTTCTAATTCATATCTCATGGCAATTTCAGCACACCAGACATTCCAGATTCAGGGTGATGTAGAGAATTCAGAAGATTCTGACAGCACAGCCCTTCAAGGTCCCAGACATGGTGTGCTGATCCAGCAGTGTGCAAGCAGCCAGGTTTCTGAGGGCGCCACGATTTACAAGAGAAAGATGTTCTCTCTCCTCCTCCACCCCCTCCAAAGAAAACTTTATTCTCTTGCCACTTAATCTAACTCACCGCAAAGGACAGATTCAAGCTGACAGACTCCTTGAGCATATCCACGCAATGTGAAATTGAAGGACAAGAAAACTTCGCCTCTCTTTATGGACCAAGAAGATGTGAAAAAGTACATCAATCCCTATGTTAAATGCCCTATGGAAACCAACTTCTTTAAAACACTATAAACCGTGACAAGTTCTCGTGTTGATTGTTATATTCAATTTTTACACACTGGTTTATTTTCAAAGAAGGAACACATCTTCTTGCAAGTAAAAACTGAGATATAAAATGAAAGAAACATTTCAAGTAAAAGGAGACATAGAAACAATATGGATAACTTTTTTTAAAAAAATCTTTTGATACTGAAGGAAAAATAGGATTGTTCTGTTTGTCATGAAGTATATGTAAATCAGAGATTTATAAATCTCAAATTAAGCCCATATTCAGTTACCTTCATCAAATTTTCTGTAACAAATAGTCCAGAAAGCTTAATTAAGCAATCTGAAAAAAAACTGGTATTGTGGAATCTGTATTTTATAAGGTAAAATATTTACCCAAAAAATAAGTTTACATATTTTCCATTAGGAATCATGCCAATAATACTTTGGGGAGTTTGTTAATCCATTTGTCGGCTACTCAGAGCAACCAAAAAGGAAATTACTGGTATTCCTCTGTTCCACCAGAAGCCATGCAAATTTTCCCTCATTTATATAATGCAATAACATTTGTAACGTAGTTAGTTATTTTCACTTGAGGTCAAATGTGGTAACAATAGAAAAATCAGACATTTGGCAGAAATCCTAGGCTTAAGCTTAAAGAAACAGAAAAACTTTTTCATCACTGGTAACTTGAAAAAATAAGCTTGGTGATGTTAAAATGTCTTCGCAAATTAACAATTTGTTATCGGTCCTGAAATTGATGGACTGTTTTCATCTGAACTTAAATTTAATCGTTCGGATGGAAAGCCCGAAAGAGAGGGGGGAAATGTAATTAAAACTCTGGGCGCAGCGTCCCAGGAGATATGTGTTCTACATGATGACTCGTCTGGAGTTCTCTCTGGAAATGCTTTCACTCCGGATGCTCCCACACTCCGGCGTGGGACCATGCCAGTTGAACACCACATCCAAGCAAAGAGAAGGGATGTAAAATCAAGAGCTTGGCTTGACTTTCCCAATTCCAAACCCCGAGCAGTCGGTAAGAGGGAAGGAGGAGCTCGTGGCTACACAAGGCATGTTTCATAAACTGTTTCATAGCATTTAAGATATATTTTAAATAGATTAATTTCTTTTTCTTTTTTTTTTTTAAGATTTTATTTATTTATTTGACAGAGAGAGACACAGCGAGAGAGGGAACACGAGCAGGAGGAGAGGGAGAAGCAGGCTTCCCGCGGAGCAGGGAGCCCGATGCGGGGCTCCAACCCAGGACCCCGGGATTGTGACCTGAGCCGAAGGCAGACGCTTAACGACTGAGCCACCCAGGCACTCTCAAATAGATTAATTTCTATATTCACATCTGTTTATCCTTTCAGGTGTTACTGCTTGAGGGTGTGCAGTTAGTGCTCTCCATAAAGACACCAAGACAAGGGTGTTCAGGGGAGGGACAGCTGAGTGCTGGCCAGAGCTACGGTACCCAAAGGAAGGGTTCCTTGCTCTCGTTCACGCAAGGCACAACAGGGCTCTAGACTTTCTAATTGGTCTCACCCATTTTAAAAGAAGAGGCAACCTCGTATATTTCCTTGTGTCAACAGCTCATTTCCCTTGAAAATAAGTGAATAAGTTAATAACTGAACAACAATGAGATTTAGAGAAATCGGTTCATTCTGAAGAGATATTTTCAGGCTCTGTCCTCACCTGGGAATGCAGGAAACTAGCACCAAGGTACTCAGAGAGGCAAAAAAAGAACTGAGCTTTTTAGGAACTCAGGGGCTGGAGTAGAACTTCTCCATGGGGCGCCTGGGTGGCTCAGTCATTAGGCGTCTGCCTTTGACTCGGGTCATGATCCCAGGGTCCTGGGATCGAGCCCCGCATCGGGCTCCCTGCTTGGCGGGAAGCCTGCTTCTCCCTCTCCCACTCCCCCTGCTTGTGTTCTGTCTCTGTCAAATAAATAGATAAAGTCTTTTAAAATTTTTTTAAAAAAAGAAGAACTTCTCCATGACGCTGTGCTTAAAGGAATCTGAAATACTTGGTCAGCCATCCACTCTGCCTTGCTGCAAAGCATTAAGAGCTCATGTCCTCTTTGGGCTAAGGCATACATTCTCCATGGTAGGATATCACTCCCAAGCAGGAGAAAAATATCTTACTCTTTATGTATGGATACACAAATGTTCCATAAAGGGATATACTGTTTATCTGTGGTGTTAAAATTTCAGGGGGGAAGGAGATTAGGAAAACATACCTGTAAAGGCTCCTGGAGGGAGGAGGGTGTCACGGTGAAAAACAGGTTGAGAAACACTGGATTTGGGCATTTTCCTCAGAAAAGTTCTGTGATGATTATGTTGGCAGGAACAACACAGAATCAAATGACTGACCTACAATTATTGAGCAACAACATACACAGCGTTCTATGTCAGCTATTAGAACCAGAGAGCTCATGGAACACTACATCTAAAACTAATGATGTAATGTATGGGGATTAACATAAGAATAAAAAAAACTTTTAAAAAAAAAAGAACCAGAGAGATACAAAATTTGATTATTTTTTTTAAAAAAGTATGTATAGATTAGTTGGATGAGACTCTAGCACAGGGTAAACAGATGCTGATATGGACATATTTGAACACGTCAAGAACTAATTAGAATGTTTTTAACAATGGGAAACAGTTTGTGAAAAGGGCTAAATAACTACAAACAGTAAGGTCAAGGGGAGCTCGAAGGATGATCGAGGTGGTAGTCAGGGAGGATTTCATACGGCAAATGGGATCTGAACTGGACCCCAGGATGGGAGGGGTTTGACTCAACAGAGACGAGATGGGAAAGTACCCAAACAAGAAAGTGGCTTTGGGCTGAGGACTTGCAGCAGAACACAACACAGTAAGACTTTCGAGCCCAGAAGGAAAATAAAGTCTCAAGGGATCTAGAAAGAGTTTAGAGACTACGCCAAGTTTAGGCCAGTCTGAAAGCTCCTTGGGAACTTCTTTTTTTTTTTCCTTTTTAATTTATGCTAGCCTTCTTTGCACATGTGAAGTGGTATCTCCTTGAGTGTTTTTTTATTTCACATTTTTTATTTAGTAAAATATACATATCACAAAATTTGCCATTTTAACCATTTTCAAGTGGGCAGTTAAGTGGCATTATGTACATCCACATGGTCATGCAACCATCACTACTACCCATCTCCAGGACTTTTCACCATGCCATGCTGAAACTCTGTAACTGGCCACCCCCTCTTCTCCTGACCCTTGATAACCACTGTTCTACATTCCATCCTTATGTATTTGATTGTTCTGGGTACCTCCTAGAAGTGGAATCATACCATTTTTTTCTTCTGTGTCTGGCTTATTTCATTCAGTATATAACGTCCTCAAGGTTCATCCATGTTGTAGCCAGTATCAGAATTTCATTCTTTTAAAGGCTGAATAATATTCCATTGTATCAAGCAGTTCCTTCTTGCTCCAACTTTTTTGAAAATTGAAGCTAAAAAACAAAAAGTGTAGGCATTCTTTCAAAGGCCTTGGACAACCACAGGGAGGCCAGATTATTCCAGATTGATCTGTCATCACTGAAAGACTCTCCAACCAAGGGTAGATAGAAACACTGTCAGGAAAACTCCCCTCCAGAGACAGGACTTGGGGGAGTGATACAGAGCAGAGCACACAGAGGATGGCGCACCAGCGACCTGCATCCCTGGCCCAGCTGGGGAAGCTGCTCCCAGAAGAGCTGCAGGATGGCAGCTACCACAGTGACGGAGGAAGACTAAGAAGTACTGAGGGCTGCAGCAAGGGGAAGGAATTTTATCCCTGAAAATAAAATCAGGGAGGGATTTGGTGTCAAGTACTATTGTGATTTTGATCCCCAGGACTTAAGGGTAAAGAAAGGTGTGCAGAGGCTTGATCTGGTTTAGAGTTACCAGATGGTTAGAAAATGAGAGAGCTGAACGGTAAGACAATAAGGTTATTGTGATACGGTGACAGAAAGAAAAGAGGCAGTAGGGCATATTTTTTTTTTAGAGGTGTATCGGTTAGCTACTGCTGCATAACAAACCACCCCAAAATTTAGTGGCTTCAAATAACTGTATTATTTCTTGTGAATCTATGAGTTGGCTGCAGGATTCTTCTCAGCTGGGGCAGGCATGAGTTATTTGTTCTGTCCTATGGGGCTGGGTGATCTAGGATGACATCTGAGATGACCTGAGTCTTCATGTGGTTTTCTTCTCTAGCAAACTAGCCAAGGTTTGTTCTCAGAGTGAAAGCAGAGGCCCAGGAGAATGAGCAGAAGCTTGAAGCATAGACTTGAAGCTGGCATGTCACAATTTCTACCATGTTATTTTGGACAAAGAAAGTTTTAAGTCCAGCCTAGAATCAAAAAGTATACTCTACTTCTTGATGGGAGCAGTGTCAGTTTCATGTTGCAAAGGGAGTAGATCCAGAGAGGGATGGAGAAGTTGAGTGATTTTTGCAAGCTATATTTTCTTTCTTTTTTTTTTTTTAAAGATTTTATTTACTTATTTGACAGAGAGAGAGATAGTGAGAGCAGGAACACAAGCAGGGGGAGTGGGAGAGGGAGAAGCAGGCTTCCTGCTGAGCAGGGAGCCCGATGTGGGACTCAATTCCAGGACCCTGGGATCATGACCTGAGCCGAAGGCAGACGCTTAACGACTGAGCCACCCAGGCGCCCACAAGCTATATTTTCACAGAAGGAGAAATGTAGCAGGACTTCATAGTCACAAATTATGAAAAAAATCATGCTTCTTCATTTTCTATAACCAATCTTATCTTTCTCATGAGACCTCACTGCCATATGTACGAATCTAGGGTCAAGAAAATTTACACTTCAAGTGTCTTGGTCTCCCTGCTTTAAAGTCACTTTGCAATAATTCAGTCTTTTTTTTAGGTTATTTATATGTTTATTAAGTAATCTCTACCCCCAATGTGGGACTCAAACTCACAACCTCGAGATCAAGAGTTGCATGCTCTTCCAACTGAGCCAGCCAGGTGCCCCTCTATTTGAAAGCTGCATAATCTTTCAGATTTTTTTCTCTCTCCCTGATCCTCCCAAGGTGCATCTCAAGGTTAGCAAGACTCATGTAACATCATGACAATGAGGGAGAAAAGAACTTGGAGTCAAGATGTGAAAACCACCTAAATGTCCATTGACGGATGAATGGATCAAGAAAATATAGTATATATACAATGGAAACTTATTTGGCTTTAAAGAGGGCTTTCCAGGGTGCCTGGGTGGCTCGGTCGTTAAGCGTCTGCCTTCGGCTCAGGTCATGATCCTGGGGTCGAGCCCCGCATTGAGCTCCCTGCTCCACGGGAAGCCTGCTTCTCCCTCTCCCACTCCCCCTGCTTGTGTTCCCTCTCTCACTGTGGCTCTGTCAAATAAATAAAATCTTTGAAAAAAATAAAAATAAAGAGGGCTTTCCTCTTTCTCTCAGTTCAAATTCTTCTATGTTGCATCTCTCTTCTACCACAGGGCAGAATTTCACAGCCTAGCCATCACAGGCAAAAGGTAAATCTTCCTTATACTATGACAAAACCTCAATAGTATAAGTTGGCTAGAGCTGGATGTGAAAACTGTGGGACAGCCAGGAATTAGGGTTTGCCAGGAATAAAATACATGAACTTGATATCCTCCCCCCAGAAATATCATCTCGGTTACAGAAATAAGAGAGAAGGAGTAATCAAGGTTGTTGCAAAGTTTTCTACCTTGGTGACTGGGAGAATTTTGGACTCACTGAAGAAAGAGGAAAATCAGAAGCTTGATGATGAAGTCCATCCTGCCTGAGCTGGAGGTAATCATGGAATCAGTTGAACTGTCGATTTGCAGATGTATAACCGGAATTCAGGAGAGAGATTTGAAAAAGGGAAGTAGAATCAAGGCTCATGTGCTGAAAATCTCAGACACTGACAGGCTCCATGTGTGGACAGAATGATGGATGATAAAAAATAAATAAATAAAAGGAACAATCAGAAGAGTAAGAGAAGGGGCGCCTGGGTGATTCAAGTCAGTTAAGTGTCTGACTCTTAATTTCAGCTCAAGTCTTGATCTCAGGGTCGTGAGTTCAAGCCCCGTGTTGGGCTCCACGCTTGGGCATGGAGCCTACTTTAAAAAAAAGAAGAAGAGGAGGAGGAGGAGTAAGAGAAGAACCACCAGATAGTTGAGGACATGGGCCATGCCTTTGTCATCTTTGTATCACTAACATGTAAGTACCTACCATTGTAGGAGATGCTCAGTAGTGTAGTAAGAAGAAAGACTAAAAGAAAAGAAGGCAAGCAAGAAATACAGGGGGAAGACTGGATCAGAATGAGGTAACGCCACAGAAGCCAGGTGTGACAGACAGAATGGCCACCCAAAGGTGACCCTGTCTTACTTAGTCCCTGAAACCTGTAACTACATCACCTTACGTGGAAAAGGGACTTTGCAGATGTAATTAAGTTTACAACCCAGAAATAGGAAGATTATCCTGGGTCATCTGAGTATGTCCCATCGAATCACATGAGCCCTTTAAAGTAAAAGCGTGGGTCAGAGAGTTGCGGCATGAGGACTCCATTCACTGTTGTTGGCTTTGCGGACAGAGCTGAGTGAGCTAAGGAGCACAGCAGCTTCTAGAAAATGGAACAGCTTTACGCTGATAGCCTGCAAGAAAACTGGGACCTCAGCCCTGCCACTACCAGGAACTGAAATTGACCATCATCCCCCGGAAGAAGGAAATGGATTCTCCCCCAGAGCCTCCAGAAAGGAGCACAGTCTGCACATACCTTAATTATAGTCTGGTCAAACCCATACCAGACTTCTAACCTAGAGCCCTACCAGGTTATTTTTTTTGAAGCCCTTTTGGGATCAAAAATCTATGATTTAGGGACTATTTATTTCTCCCAACACATCCGCAGGTACCTTCCTACGGATCATCGTACTTTGAGATTAGGGAACAATCACGTCAGAATTACAATCCAATAAAATCAAAAGCTGTCCAGATGCCTGCAGCAAAGACATCAGGGATGGCAAACAACATTAATCTGAAGCATCATTGTCTATCAGTTGACTGAAGCTGACTTGAGTACTCGGATAAGAAGGATTGTGAGGCCAATGCCAGGCTGAGTAGACCTTGTGCTTTAATCTCGCTATTTAAGTGGGATAACTGTCAGAGGTGTAAGGAGGCAGGATGTGGCTGTGTGAACCACATATTTACCATTTCTGCAAAGTGCATTAAGGATAATTAGGAAGTATAAAAGTCTACCAATGGTACTGTTTGCTATCTCCTAGAGGAGACCTTTGAATCAAGCCTTGAGATGGGTAAATTTTGGTAGACAAGGAAGAGGGCAGACCCTGGTGTCATGCCACATACATATATATACATCATATACCATATATGCAGGAGAAGTGAGCAACCACAGGTGTTAAAACCATGGACTGGCTCTCTCAACCTCCATTCACCTTCTCTCTAGTTGCTGTCATGTACACCAAGATTTCTTTGCAGCTCAGATTCTGGCTGCAATGATAGGCACTATGTTCCATGTAGAAAGCAGAAGTGAAGGAGAGGTCATCTTCATGACGCTTTTAGCTCTCTACTGCTAGCTACAGGGTATGAAAAGGAGTTTGGGATTCCCCCCCCCGCCAATCACATTTCAGTGTTTTGTTCTTTCTTCAGCTTCTTTGGTCGAGAGGCAATTGCAGTGATGGCAGCAGCTTCTGATCCTTGCATTGCTGCAGTGTGTTGGCGAATGAAATCTCTCTGGTAGCCGCCTCCACGGTGCTCCAGGAGTCATCCTTGCACGCCTGGCCTAGACTCTTCCTCCAGCCCTTCTGACACTTTTGCAAGCACCCAACTGCCTCTATGAGGTCCCTTGCTGCCTGAAACACCTAAAATGACTTCTGTTTTCCACACTGAGCCCCAACACAGGGGAGAACAGTCAAAGATGTAGAGGTGAAAAGGTTTATGGTATAACAGGGCACGAGGAGGAAATCAGCTTGACTGAAGAAATGGGATTGTTTTGGGAGCTCAAGGAGATGGAGCTGTATGGGAACAATGGGGTGAGAGCTAGACTCTGGAGCGTTTCATGCCACAATGTGGGGTTCAGACTAGATCTCATAGGAAATGGCTATCACTGGGGAAGCAGAATGGAGTTGGGGTTGATGGAGTAGAACACAGAGAGCCTGTAAGTAGGAAGACCAACTGGAAGCTTTCGCAATAGCAGGGTCTGAGATGAGGAGGGCCTAGAATAAAGTTAGACAGGCTGGACTGAAGAGGAAAAAGTAAATTCAAAGGTAAAAGGAAAGACTGAAGGTGTGGATAAGATATAAAAGAAGTGATATTCCTGACCTCAAAAGTACATTTGATTAAAAATACGAATTTGTCACAAAATCGATGTAACTCTAAATAGATCAATATACATGGACATCTGTATAACCCCAGGAGTTATGACTTTATTCGATTAAGGTGAAAATGTATATTCTTCTCATATGGTTTCTTCCTTTTACAGGCGGGTAGGGACAGATTTGGTAATATAATATTAGTCGAAGTTAGACAAACTGGTTCTGATCCGTCTACAGGCTCCATCTGCTGACACTGCTCCCTTTCACCGCTGAATCATTGCAGACAGTGTCCAAGTAAAATAATAATCCCTGAGATTCTGGAATGTTGCCCTATCCTGGCAGTGTAAACCTAGCAAAAGAAAGGCCAAGAGTGAAGAAATGTCCCTTGAGAAGTCCTGCTCCCAAGCCACCAAAGTTTCTGCCCTAGTTCCCAGGCTAGTCAAGGTCTCTCAAGCTATAGTAATTGTTCCTCTTTATTGAGAGCCTACTATGCCCAAGCACTGAGCCAAGAGATTTACATCTGGCATCTCATGTTTTTTAAAGATTTTATTTATTCATTTGAGACAGAGAGAGCACGAGCAGGGGGAGAGACAGAGGGAGATGGAAAAGCAGACTCCTGCTGAGCAGGGAGCCAAATGCGGGGCTTGATCCCAGGACCCTGGGATCATGACCTAAGCTGAAGGCAGACGCTTAACGCTCTGAGCCACCCAGGTGCCCCCGGCATCTCATCTTACCGTCGTGACAATCTTTACAATAAACACTTTGTTCATAATTACACAAATGAGAAAATGAGGCTCAGAAAGTGTATAAAATTTTTGACTAATTCATACAACCAATGTGTACCACTACCTTAAAACTGCAAATGAGGGTGAATTATGGGACTAAGGAAAAGATAATTGGCCCACCATCTCCTACCCAGATAACACATAAACTCTCATATCTGGAATGTCATTGGTCAGGCATTATCATTATTAGATATTTTAGAAAAAATATGGAGGAACTATTGATAATTTTCCATTATCAAGATTTCTATGGTCCTAGAGTTGATTTTATAGCATGATCTCACTGATACGAGGAATTTGAGAAACAAGACAGAGGATCATAGGGGAAGGGAGGGAAAAATGAAACAAAATGAAACCAGAGAGGGAGACAAACCATAAGAGACTCTTAATCTCAGGAAACAAACTGAGGGTTGCTGGAGTGGTGGGGGTGGGAGGGATGGGGTGGCTGGGTGATGGACATTGGGGAGGGTATGTGCTATGGTGAGCACTGTGAATTGTGTAAGACTGATGAATCACAGACCTGAACCCCTGAAACAAATAACACATTATATGTTAATAAAAAAATTTTTTTAAAAAGAAAAATTACTTAATTTTTAATCACACAATTTCCTGAGTAGTGATTAAAACGTAAGTGATTTTTCTCAGACCAAATCAATGCCATCTTGTTAAATGAAACCTTTAAATAAGTCCAGATTATATATTGACCAACATTCACAAAACCTAGAAGAACTGATTCTCATTAATTGCCCTGATAATCATGTAGATGAGAGGAAAAGTGGAATTCCTAAATGAAATGAAATTTTCTTACATGCCTAGCCTTTCAAGACACTGACTAGTTACCATACATCTTTATATCCAACTTTTTTTAGGCTTAAAAAAGTCAAGGAAGTTAAGAAAAGTTCAGCCACTACCTGGTCCTGTATATATTGTCTAACGAAAGTCAGTCTCTTTCATTATCCTACTTGGTGAAAAAAAAAAGAATAGTAAGTTTCAGTGGGATCCCAGGAGCGTTGGGCAGACTAACTAATGGCTATAAAATGCTTTCAAATGCAGAATACTAGATCTGTATGTGCTAACTTTTTTTCAGTGATCACGTTAATACCCTATTCATTTCACGGTAATTGTGTAGCGCCATCACCATACGGCAATGATGTGCACCATGCAAAAGTCAGGTGAGATGATCTAATGATGTCAAGATGAAATGCTGTCAGTGTAAGTCTATAAAGATAGTATAACACTGTCAAAAATGAAAGGAAATTATGGCGTTGTAAGTTCTACTACCATTAAAAGATGTTAGAAGGAAAGGGTTCCACAATCTGGAGCAATGTCTGTTATGACAGATGTGCTCAAGCAACTTAAAAGACAAACTGGCACTGCTCATCTAATTTCCTTTATCCAAAGAGTTTTTATTAAAATTCTCTGTTAATTTCCTACATGAATATCTTCAAGCCCAGAATAGGACTCTGATTCTCAAAAGCAATTTGTGTTTGAAACATTCATTGTTCTTGGGGTCAATGGTCCAACATTAATTGCACCAGATCGTCATATCTTTTGCAAGGGTACATTTTAAAAGTTTTGTGAAAGGTAACAGTTCTCTATGTTTCACTTTTTGAAGAAACCTTGGCAGTGAGAGAAATGTCTTTGTTACACAAGGCACACCTCACAGAAGACAAGGAATACGGCCCTTGATAAATGGTCAGTTGAGGTACGGCATTTATCCCCTCTATATACCAGATTTTGAAAAGCCTTAGGAAGGTCCAAGCTGAAAAGAAAACAAAGCCTTTCAGTATACTTTTGTGCATTTGGGCGCCTTGGGTTTCAGTTCTCTGAAGTTTTCTATTATGTGAGGGGTTCAGGTTAAACATTTTTAAAAATATAGAGGAGTGATTTCTTCCAGGACTATTAAAAAGATAATAATCAAAATGAAATAAGGGATTTAGAGTCAACATGTAAGAAAAGTTAGACAAAGGACTGAACTCTGTTGTACTCAGGGAATCCACAAGTCTGTGGAGTGAGTTAGAGTCTAGTGAGTTTGTGTGAATTAGAAACAGATGCACTTTTCTTGAGGTAGATACAGGCTCTTGCCTGGACACATGCCTGGGCAAGTAAGGTGCAGGCTGGATTTCAGTTCCCATTTTCCTTTCATCATGGCACCCTTGTGCAGTACACAACCTACATTACTACAGAAAGTGGTCCTGACCATCCCTAACCTCCTGGCGCCAGGCCGAGAAGCTCAGACCCAAGGCATCTAGAAAACCTCTGCTCTCCCTACCATGCAAATTCCCATGATGCCACGCTACTGGACAGAACTTCCCAGGATGGCCTCCCGAGAGACTTTGAGGAGTGTTAGAAATATACCATAAAATCAAGGTTTGGCCAGAAGCATTCCAGCTTATTCCTGTTATGGTAGGGTAATTATTACCATACTCTCTTCACTTTCAAAAGTGTCCTGGTTTGAATGATACAATATATAGTCACCCTACACATAATTGCACCAGCTTTGATAAGCTGAAAATTTTGCAGGAATTGTCTATAGATGGATGTGTAAGATACCTATGTGAACGTGGGGTGGAAGAAAGGAATGGAACGGAGACAAACAGAAGAATAGGATCTCTGGCTCAGTTTTATGTGGGTTTGCCATTAGTTAGCTCCAGTCACCAACTGCTCATTGACATTTAACGTAAGTTATGGAATTAAGCTTTCTATGAGAGCAACTTAACCTGAATTTTCTGGCTCCAATGCTAAAAATTCTCCCTACCCCCAGATATACCTCATATCTCAATTCAATTTCCTAAGTTGCGGATGCTAATATCCAGCAACTGGATCCTAAAGAAAAGCGTGATTCATTAAAGGAAAAGGAAACTGTTGACACAAACAAACCATTACAACTAAAAGAATTATTGCCTGTGTCTTCAGAGAAAGAATACAAAGGAAAGGAGAACAGCAACAGAAATGGTATTCTGGTATCTAAAGCCACAACTGTTTTTATTTTCCACAGGGTAAAGGATTTCTGGTTTTGGAGATTTCCCCATGCAATAAACTTACTAGCTGTGGGAACATAATTAAATTTCTTATCCTCTCTGTCTCACATTCCTCAGTACAAATGGATTAACAATGGCACCTCCTTATGGGCTGTTGTAGAGATGAAATAAAATAATACACACAAAGCAGTTAGTACAGAGGTAATGTCTCATGGACATTAATTTTTGTATTAAAAGAGTAGCAAATTTGCTTCAGTCTATAACCACCTGTGTGTGCGTGCACGTGCGTGCATGTGTGTATACAGAAAGCATTTTAAGCATGGGGAATTTTTACTAGTCTTAGGTAGTAGTACAGTCTTATAATGTAGGGTATGCCAAACAGGAAGTTAGGAAGTCAGATTTCTCCCGGCCTTGCTTTCCTCTCAGGCCTACTGTACAGGTAAATATTAAATTATATGAGAGCCCTCTGGTTGGTTTTTGTTTTTTTTTTAAGTTTAAAACTCTAAGCAAAGTCCAGTATTATTATTATGAAAGTGGACTCTTTGGGCTTTAGTTTATTAATCTGTCAAATAGATATTCAAGGGGGTGCCTGAGTGACTCAGTTGGTTGAGGGTCTGCCTTCGGATCAAGCCCCGCATCGGGCTCCCTGCTCCGCGGGAAGCCTGCTTCTCCCTCTCCTACTCCCCCCTGCTTGTGTTCCCTCTCTCGCTGTCAAAAAATAAATAAAATCTTTAAAAATAAATAAAAATAAATAAATAAAATTTTAAAAAGAGTTATTCAAGGAGTACCTTTTATCCAAAATACATGTATTCAAAAGTGGTTATTTATTTCTAAAGAGATAAACAAATATAAGGTCCCTACCTATGGTTCCTACTGGTGCTCTCTCCCTCTGGCCCAACCACCTGGAGCACAGAGGAGGTGGTAGCTTGTCTTTCACGGGCATGGGAGGTGCCCACCAACCGACAGGGACCTATAGAAACTTAGGCAAACTCAGTGCCCACTGAGAGGGTAAGGATTGCAAGGATGGTGGTAAGAGGAAAAGAGGAAACAGGCCAGGCAGGGAGGGATGGGAGCCCTGCCTGGGCCAGCAATTCGATGCCCGGATGTTCCTGGGCATGGTGTGGCATGAAAGGGACACTCACTTGGCAATGTTCACGTCAGCCCTGGAAAGCCAGGTGCTTTACTCCCAACGGCAGAGGCTGGCAGGCAGTGCTACCACATCATGGCTCACAACCACCAATAAAGGGTGGGGTAGGAGTGCCAACGTGGAATATGAGCAAGTCCAAGTTAAATGAAAGGCAAATATATAAAAGTTGAAGACCACCCATAACAACCTGCCATAGCTACTTCTTTAGGCTACTATGAAAGTAAAGTGAATTATGTATGACATCCCTTTGGGAAAAAACCATTTAAAGGTCCATAAAATTTGCAAGACATGCCAAATGTTTGCTATAACACTATGAAGAATGGAGCCCAGCAATATATTAGAAAAACTTCGAGAACTTTTTTCCTGAAGTGTGATATTTAGGGCCACATTAGGATTTTAATGACCTTACTAAAAGAAAGTCAAAAGAAAAGAACAGTCATTAGCACCTTCTATCTCATAGATTCCAACTTCTCCAGGAAGTATTCCCAAAAGACAAACCTTGGGTAGACAAGTGCTTTTTTCCTAAATGCCACCCCAATGATGATTCTAATTCGGAGAGAATAGGATGGTTCTTGATGCCTGGCTGTTTTGATCTTTTTGCTTTCGTGTCTTCCACCTATTTCTCTGCCAATCTTTTCCATTGCTCTCATAAGTTCGAGAAATTGTACCAGATGATTTTAATTACTGAATACTTTTTTCTCCCAGTTTCACACCTAAATCACTGGCTTCTATTAAAGATACTATCACCAGGGGCACCTGGATGGCTCAGTCAGTTAAGCATCTGACTCTTGATTTCGGCTCAGGTCATGATCTCAGGGTCCTGAGATCAAGGCTTCTCTCCCTCCCTCTCTCTCTCTCCCCCTGCCCCTCCTCCTGTTCTCTCTTTCTCTCTCAAACAAATAAATAAATAAATAAAATCTTTTTAAAAAACACTTTCACTGTACAAAGATGATTGGTTCACTTCTTTTTCTCAATGCTAAAAATTTCTCCCTAGCCTCTCCAAGTTTACCATGTAGATTACCTATCAGAGACCTAGCACGGTGATTTCTATGAAGTGTCTGCAACTCTTAAACGGCAAGTATGAAAAAGCTGTAAGACAGGACACCCCTGCAGCCAAGAGAGAGTCAAATAACAAAGTGTAGAGAAAGAATGGTATGTCCATGGGATATTTTCAATTTTTCCATGTATGAATGCAGCTACACTCACCTGTATCCGTTCTTTGTTTATTTAATTTGTTGATTTCCATCTTCACTTGTTTTTCCTAGGAGAGGATTTAATGCAATGTCTGAATATATTCTGTGCAGCTAGCTGAAGTCCAGAGTTTCATAAACAGAATGATCTTTTTCCTCTCTATTTCCAGGGATTCCTGGAACTTATAAGAAAAATCCCAACTATCTCTAAACCCCATTTATTTTACTTTTCTTGTTGCAGTATAAGTGACATATAACACTATATTAGTTTCAAGTGTACAACGTAATGAATCGATATTTGTATATATTGTCAAATGATCACACTAAGTCTAGTTGACATCTGCCCCCATATATAGTTACAAAGGTTTTTCTTCTTGTCATGAGAATGTTTAAGATCTACCCTCTAGGGACCTTCAAATATGCAATACCACATTATTAACCGCAGTCACCATGCTATACATCACATCTCCATGACTTACTTATTTTATAACTGTAAGTTTGTACCTTTTGATCCCCTTCACCCATTTTGGCTGCCCCTATCCCATTTTAGACTCACCATAGTGCATGCAGACACATAATACATTGCCTGCAAAAAGTTACAATAGCAACCAAAGTGTCCCCTGATTTCCTAAGTAACCAACTGAAATGCATACATCCATCGGGGTTAAAACTGTGAAAGTGCACTCAAACTGTTGTTAGTGTATGAAGTCACATACCCAAAACTGTAAACCAGGATGGAGCAATAAATTACATGAATGTATATGTTCATATAACACTTGGCTAAATGCACCATCCAAGAGCCTGTAGAGACCATGTTGAAACAGTGAAATAAAACTGAAGACTTAATGTTGCAAAAGCAAAATTTGACTTAAATGCCCGTGGGATAAACAGGTTGACCATAACTAAGATTCTGGATGGCAGAGTAATGTCTCTTTTCTGCCCACAACTTTTGGAAGTTACTCCATTGTTGGGGTGCCTGGGTGGCTGAGTGGTTAAGCATCTGCCTTCGGCTCGAGTCATGATCCCAGGGTCCTGGGAGCAAGCCCCACATGGGCTCCCTGCTCCACGGGAAGCCTGCTTCTCCCTCTCCCACTCCCCTTGTGTTCCCTCTCTCGCTGTGTCTCTGTCAAATAAATAAATAAAATCTTAAAAAAATAAAAATGACTCCATTGCTGTGTCAGCTACACTTCACTTGGAAAGCTATTGACTTTTCCTTTCTGTTGCCTTAATTTTCTTCTGTGGGAGCACAGAGGGATGCAAGTCCAGGTGGGCACGGTGCCTTCGGCTGATTATGCCATGTACCACAGCAGGGAAACCTCTCATCTCGGGTTGGGGTTGCCTGTTTAAGAAGCTTTTTCTTTATAAAAGGTATAAGGTAGTAAACACAGCTGCAGATAAAGATGTTTGCATTTTCTTGCTGTTTGTTTTAAACTATTAAAATAATATAATTAAGAGAGAGCACAAAAACGTCTATAAAATTATACTATCTGCCCATGTGCATGTATGTTATGCGCCAAGTTTTACCCAGCTCACGGTGTTTGCATAATCTGAATGGATTTGACTTTAGAAGTGGTTTTTTACATCTTTGCCTATGGTGTTGTCAGATCATAAAAATATAGTGGCTTAGGATCAATGAACTTTAAAATTCTAAATTGATCTTGGAATTAGAATGTTATTAAAGATGACTTAAGCTTCACTCTTGCTATTTCCTTGCCAGAGTTTGGATCATTGCTCTGAATTCCTGTCTGCTGATTACTTTTCTTTTAACTCCACAAGGGGTATTTTTTTAATTGGAATATTTATATATCTTTAAGAAGAATAAAGGTTTTGTAAATAGTATCACAGCCAAACCTTCCTTTCAAGAAGATGAAATCTGAGTTTAGGATGAAGAATATGACTCAATTCAGTTTGCAAAGACATATAATAATATAATCCCATTTACTTCCTACTTAGATGAACTTGAAGTGTTTTCAGCTGTGGTATGTTAAATTCGTCTCATAGAGAATAGATTTGAGTGGATACTTAAGGTCTTTTCCTAGCCAGTTATGTTTAAGTTAAATGAATAAACATTTTAATGTCTTAATTATAAAAATAAAATGTGCAAAAGTCTATGATCTGCACTATCATTTGGAAATAAATAGAAATCCTATTAGGTTGGAATTAAGTGGAAAATAGTTTCCCCCTACAGGGATTTTTAATTTATTCAGAATATTTCTATAAGTGTTTGCTAGTGAATCCTTTGAGATTACTTTGGTAGAGACACTCTTGAACTCCAAACACATTTTTCTTGAGGACAAAGGGGTACTGTAATTAATTTCAGCATGGGAGGAATCTTGCTTTCTACTTATCCTTTCCATCACCTCCCATACTCTGTCCCTCACCTCCCTCCCTGGGTGAGCTCATTGTCAATTTATAAGGGCTTCAAAGCATTTTAGCTTGGGCCTGGTTAGTTCAGCCTCATGAATACATGGGAAGAACTTTAAACTTAGGTGAGGAATTAAACAGTTTTGCTCACTGAGAGGATGAACCACCTCTGAATGTCAGTCCCAAGCTCGTGTGCCCAGCTCTCTGTTGGGAGACACAAAGGCCATTCAGCTGAGTTGCCAAAACCAATGACCAACAACTTGTGATATTTTTGAAAGCCTTCACCACTTTTGAAACAATCATTCCTGTCTTTTCACCTCATCCCAGTTCGTAGAAATGTATCTCTTCTAAACAAACATCAAACTGAATATTTCAGGGCTGTTACCTTAAGTTATTAAATGGTCTTAGAGCCCTAACTCAGAGAAAAAGTGAAGCTCCACTGTAAATAAAATTACTCAGATCTGTCTCCATGAAATGTATGACGTAACCAGCTTTGTGTGTGTTTGAGGTTTCTGAGATTGGAAAGTACTCCAGATGGATCATGATCAGTAAAGACATAATAAGAGCGAACTGCTCTGAGAGCATTTTTCACTGGACAGATAAAGAAAAGTAATGGGTAAAGCATTGCAAATAAAAAGTAAAATAAACCTCAGCCTAAAAATGGGACTTTTAAAAGACAGGTAGTCCGATAAAAATTCTAAAGTCAAAAAGCACTGTTTGTATCAAGTTTGTATATATCATGCTAGTATCATACTATGGGGTCCTTTATCTACCTGAATTATGTGCATCTGATTGATGTGCACAACATTTTAAATAAGTTTTTTAAAAAACAGTTTCCATATTAAAATGACCTTAAATACATAAATTAAATGTTTTCAGATGCACTGATTTGTCGGAGCTTCAAGCCCCAATGAAAGGATGTTCTGCTTTTCACATGCCTGTGAGTAAATAGATTTCCAGATGGGCCGGGGGGAGAAAATTGAGTTTAATGTGGCTATTAAAATTATCTTTCCCACCCCTCTCCAAGGCACTCCTCCCACGAACTCAGTGGCACTATCTTTCCGGTTCATGAGAGCAGTGAATCACCAGCAGCCTCTCCAGCATCTCCTCTAGTTAGAGGAGGGCCAGCTTCTTCAGAACTGTCCAGGAAATACGGTTCTCCCTTGACTAGTCCCAGTCACTCCAGGTCAGCAGATTGAACACAGCCTGTTACTCCCCGCACACCTCCTGATTTTGTCCTGAATCCCAGAAAATGGTGATCCGGTGGAAGGAGGAAGAGTATGAATATATAAGGAGTCAAGGAAAGGAACAAACGGGAGTGGAGTGGAAAGAAAGATCTGCTGGAAGCGGAAAGAAGGAAAGCCACGTACTAGTGTACTCGAACCCCAAAGACCAGCCGGCCTGTCCAGCCAGTGACTCTGGGCTTGGGAAACCTTTGCCATCAGCGCGCCGTTTCTTGCGGACACTGGGTGGCGCTCGTGGTAAAGACTTGCACTTCTCTTAGGGTCCTGCCCGCCCCCCACTCCTGCCCCTCTTTGCCCCATGTAAATTTCGGCTACCGGGAGATGAAATTACTCATATTCTTCCTACGTGTCGCAGTGGGGAGAGCACTTCTGGATAATTTTGATGCCTTGGGGCTGTTTCTCCACGGCCGGGCCTGTCGGTGGGTTTTGAAAGAGGCAACAGCGTCCGGCCCGCTGGCCTGAAAACGAAGTTCCAGGCCTTGGTGTCAGAACCACCCACAGTACCGGCAAAAGTTGCCCCGACAGCCGAGAGGCCCAGAGCGTGCGCACCCAGAGTGTGGATCCGAAGCGGGAGCCATGCCCGGGGGCCGTTCGTGCAAAGAGCCACGATGACTATGAGGTTAAATGAAATGGGACTAGACTGTGATCAGGCTCCTTTCAACGTGGAGCTCCCACTCCCTCCCGATGCCTATAAGGAAAGGGTAGGGGAGAATGGGGTCCAGCTAGAAAAGAACAAAATCAAGAAAACTGAGGCTCTGGACCTTCAGAGGCACCCCCAGATTTGGAGGTCTCACACAGCCGCAGCCTTTCCTTGCACAAGTGGCTGTAGTCTGGCCTGAGGACCAACACTTTAGGAACTGAAACAAAGATGTTAAATCCTTCCCCACCGCCCTGTTCCTTCTTGTCTTGGATAAAATATGAGAATGTCTTTTTTTTTTTTTTTTTGACAAGGGAAAAGTGAAATTGAACAAGGTCTAAACTAACTTAACATTGTAACATTGTGTTCCTGACCCCATCCCTAACTTCTAAATTGTGTCCAAATTCTGCCCTTTCCAATCCCATACTAGTTGAAATCCACCTTCTCAGCAAGGTCTAAGGACATAACCGTTGGGAGCATAGCCCTATTGACCTTATTTTTCTTTGCGTAGTAACTTTTAAACCTTTAACAAATAAAAAGTGGGGGAGTGCTGGACCAGCTAAGGCAGCCCAGCTCCCTGCACCACTCCCCTTTGCCAGGAGGTGCTTTGAAGCGTCCCTAGCATTGCTCTAGGGAAGCGATTCATGTAATTAAATGGCAGGATGTGTCTAAGGTGACTCGATGGGCGCCAAGAACTTCTCCAGAGCAGAGACCAGGACTGGAAGCCCAATGGGGTTGGCACCGCTTTCCCGCTTTCCCAACGCCCTGTAGTTCTTCACAATTTAAATCTAGGGGGTGAACAGTGGTGCCCAAATCGACCCCATGAGATGAGGGTGAGTGGACAGCCAAGGCTCTGTTTACCTGGCGACTATGTCAGAGAAGTTCAGGGCTGCACAGGCCTAAAGCAGGAGGCTTGGGCCGGGTTGGAGGTGGGGGCGGGGGAACCCTGTGACACACACCTCCCCTTCCCTATGCACTCCTGCCCTGAAATTGTCCCCAAAGGGCAGTGCAGCAATAGCTGAGGTTTCCCTGCACCCAGCCCAGAGAGGCAAGCAGTTGGCACATGAATGGCTACACTGATTTGCAGTTCCCAAGCTAGGCTGGCATCCTGCTCCGGGTTCCAGATCTCTGGCTCTCCCTGCCGGCCTGTTTTGGGTCAGAGTAGCTCCATGGCCAAGGTAAAGCTAAACTAGCTCTAGACATAACTAATGTGGACACTTTTCTTTGGTTGAGAGTGGGTGGGCGAGGGAATGAGAGGCCCGACCAGCCCACCCTAGTTGTCGGGTGGAAATCCCAGGTTCTGGGTCTCAGATTCCCTGGAGGGAGATGCTGGGAGGGCCCAAATCAGGATCCAGCTCCTGCGGTTGCCTATTTCAGGGGAGTGGAAAGGGAGGTGGTAGTTTGACTTATGTTAAATTTCTAAACTCCCAGCTGGATCACCACTACAGCAAGAGTGACGTGTCATGAAAAGCAAACTCTGAACCTCGAGTTCCAAGTGTTTGATTACTGAGCCTTTATGCCCTTTGCATATGAGCTAAGGTGTGTTTGCTGCAGGAAATAAAGGGAGGGATACAGAAACTGGGACTTGAGAAATGGAAAGGCAGGCATTCGGGTGCCAGGTCTATGGAGCTAGGAGGGGGCAATTCATGGGCTTCACGCAACTTCCCCAAAGAGTTTTTGTCCCTGTCTACCCTCTAGTCTTCTTAGGGTTTCCCCATTCCGTCCCGGAGGAATGACAGATCACAAGTGAACCATTCACTTCTGCAGGAGTATCTGGCCACTGAACACAGTTATGGGCCCTCTATTCCAATGGCATCCACACAGACAAGAATACTGAACAAAATGTGGGCTGCCTGTTCTTCTTGGAGACCAGCAATTTGGGCATCATTAAGTTCTTTGTGCTGGTGACAATGATATTTTTAAGGGACTGTAGAGATTTAGGGTTGCAGGAACTCTCTGCCATTAAAAGCTGAATGGGCAGCGTGCATTCTTGAGCATCCTTATCCAGCCCTTGTCTGAGAAGTACTCATCTTGTGCTAAAGAAGTGCTTGCTGCAAATTTGTGTCATTCCCCAAATCACAAATTTTCAATACGGGTAAGTTACAACTTGGCTCCCAGCACCCCACTAAGAATATTGTTCTCCTTTCCTTCTCGCTTTGGGTCCTACATCCCTGCTCCCTCCTCCCATTCCCTGCTTTGATTCCTCATTTCAATATCAATGTTCAGTTCCACACCACCACCACCGCCCCCCCCCCCCCCCCACCCCCGGCAAGCCACAGGGGTAGGAAAGTGGGAACAAGGAAAGACCGACGCCCACCTCACCCCCCAAATATGTGCACTTCCCGAGGCCGCTGATTGGAACACATTGTCTCCAGATATTACTGAGCTGGGTGTTGGGGCTTCTGCGTTGTCTTTGGTATTCACTGAAAACAGATTGAGACCCCCTCCCCCAACAAGCAAAAACAACACACGCGCGCGCGCGCGCGCGAACACACACACACACACACACACACACACACATTCCCCCCACCACCACCTCCATTTTTTCTCTCTCTCTCTCTTTTTTAAGCAATGCTTTGTTGTGCTAAAACTAGTTGGACGAGTTAGGGTGTTGCTGCTGCTCCCGAGGCCCTGGCCAATGGAACCCGATCCACCCCGCTGTGCGTAAGCGCGCAATTAAGGATTTAACCAAGGCTGTGCTGCGCCTCAGCCATCAGTCAGCCCGCCGGAGACAGAGCCTCCACGACTCCCAGCCTCCTCCTCGCCGCCGCCGCCTTCTCTCCTCCTCCTCCTCCTCCTCCTGCTCCTCCTCCTCCCTCGCTCCCACAGCCATGTCTGCTTAGACCAGAGCAGCCCCACAGCCAACTCGGGCAGCAGCCGCCGCCACAGCAGCAAGGACAGCCGCCGCCTGCGAGCGATGACCGGAGTGTTTGACAGAAGGGTCCCCAGCATCCGATCCGGCGACTTCCAAGCTCCGTTCCAGACGTCCGCAGCCATGCACCATCCGTCTCAGGAATCGCCAACTTTGCCCGAGTCGTCGGCCACCGATTCCGACTACTACAGTCCCACGGGGGGAGCCCCACACGGCTACTGCTCTCCTACCTCGGCTTCCTACGGCAAAGCGCTCAACCCCTACCAGTACCAGTACCATGGCGTGAATGGCTCCGCCGGCAGCTACCCCGCCAAAGCTTACGCCGACTACGGCTACGCCAGCCCCTACCACCAGTACGGCGGCGCCTACAACCGCGTCCCGAGCGCCACCAGCCAGCCAGGTAAGGGGGGAGGGGGCGCGGGATGGGGGCAGATACAGGGCGAGCCCGGATCCTGGAGCGGCGAGGTGGGCTGGGAGATTGGGGGTCCGAGCCAACCACTAGCGTGGGGGCGCACCCGGCAGAAGGGAGGGGGGCCTGGACTCTGCACCCGAGGGACGTTCTCTAAGGCCAGCATTTTAGGGATTCTTGGAAGAATCCTCCCCTCGGGCACCTGGGGGTGGGGGACCCTCAAGTCTCTGGATTCCCAACTTGCCTGGTCTGAAAGCCAACTAGGCTGAAAAGGGCGTAGGGGTGGAGAGAAGAAAGACTCAAGCGGCCTGAGTGGCGTTTGCGTAATAAAGGGGAGGTTAGTTGTTGGAATTTTTGGTGAGCGTGCTCCGTTGGTGCGAGTGGGAGTGGAAGGCTGCCTCAAAGATTCTGTCGGGATTAGTCTGAGAGCAGCCACGAGCCAGCGTGGTGTCGGTGTCCCTGGCGCGCGGGGTGGGGGTGGAGGGCTGAGGAGCTGGAGCCCGCCAGAGGAAGAACGTGCGGAGAGCCTTGCGGTTTATCCAGGGCATTTCCAGAAACAAAAAGCCATTTAAGGGTGGAGGAGGGTTGCTGAGGGGTGCCTAAATTTTGTCTTCCTCTTCCCCACCTCCTGTCTTTTCGCCCTCCTTGAAACTTAGTTGGAGAGTTTAAGAGGGCCAGTGAGCTTGGGCGGTAAAAGAGAGGCATGAGGTCTCCTTGGAGAGGTTTTGCTGGTCAGGTTTGATCTCTTCCCACTAGCACATTAATAATCCTGCTAATATTAGCATCCCCTTCTTTGGCAGAACCGAGACCACAGCCCTCATTCTCCACCCTTCCTCTCCCAGGAGCTTGCCACACACCGGCGCGCGCGCGCGCGCGCGCGCACACACACACACACACACACACACACCGCGGAGAGGTTCTCCACCCCTTCCAGAGATGGGTAGATTTGATAAGGTGGTACTTTTCGGAAAGGGGACTTGTGGCCCCAGGGTATGTTTGTAAAGCACGCATTCAGAAAGTCCTCTTCCCCGTCTACATTCACGACTTTGAGAAATTCGTCCTGACCTGCCGCCCCTTTCCTACGAAAACACCCTACCACCGAATCCTTTTCAATGTGTGACTCTTGATAAATTTTAAAAGAGAACCTAGGGGATGGTATGTCTTCATTCCTTTCAGTGTCTCTGTATTTCGTGCATAAGTGAAAGATTTTTTTTTCCTTTTGGCCAAGAACTTATTAAGTCTATTTGTAAAAGAAACCAGACACATCTGTGCCCTCGCAGATCTGCAGGGAGATTATGGGGGCTGCATAATCGGCCCTCTGTCTGCAGCGGCCTGGACCTCTTGCTGCTGAATTGAAGGAGCATAGTTTGCTTGTGGGTCTTTGAACTTTGGAGACCTCGGTTAGCGTCTTCCCTGCCCATGCGTCTGGTCTCTGCGGGCGCCCGAACAGACGCCGACAGTGGGGGCGGGGGGGGGGTGTCACGGCCCAGAGCCTCCCCCTTGAAGCCCCAGGAGAGGCTGGCCAAGCTCGCCTCAGAAACGGGGGTGAGCACAGGGTGGGCGTAAAAACAAGTGAGGGTGAAGCAGGAACTGCTGCAAGGGCTAAATCCCAGACGCCAAGGGAGCTGTGCTGTACAAAGAGCTTTGCACAAGCCCACCATAACCTGAATGAACTAAGTAGGGAATTAATCAAACTACCTGGCTTTTTCATGACTTGGGGGAGGGGCATATTTCTCTGGGTCTTGTTAAGCAAAGGAGGTGATACGGTGAAAGAGACTGAAGACTGCGTGGGTAAAACAAAACAAAACAAAACTCAAGGACTGTATCTGAGGGTTCTGCAAAAGAAACACTGTCTGCGGACAAACTCTAACCGGGTCTATTTTGATTATTTAGAGAAAGAAGTGGCCGAGCCCGAGGTGAGGATGGTGAATGGCAAACCAAAGAAAGTTCGTAAACCCAGGACTATTTATTCCAGCTTTCAGCTGGCCGCATTGCAGAGAAGGTTTCAGAAGACTCAGTACCTCGCCCTGCCGGAACGCGCCGAGCTGGCCGCCTCGCTGGGACTGACGCAAACACAGGTAAATCCGGCGGCGGTGCGGCCCGAGCCCCGCCTCGGCTGCAAGGCAGGCTGGGCCGCGCGGTTCCGTCCCGACCGGCTGGAACCGATCGGAGAGCACCGCGAGAAACTCACAGAAAGACACCGACCCCGCGCCCTTACCTCCATGACTCAGGCCGGGTGTCGCCGCCGTGCGACGGTGGGGCTGGGGATGGAGACGCCGTTCATCCCCCGCTTCGGGCCTCCAGGGGCGAGGGGCCAGTTTCCTAGATTGGAAACAAGGGGAGGGTCATTTCTAGGACACTCTCGAAGCCTGGAGAAATTGGTTCTCTGCACAACGCAGAGCCTTTCGGGGAGAGCAGGGCCCGGCGGCCTCGCGGTGGTCTCGGGCTGCGAAGGTCGCCTCCGGCTGGAACGCTGAAGGGTCACGCCCTGCTCCTGCGCAGCTTTAGGCCGTAGCAGCCTGAGGGTCGCGAAGTGGGGGGCGCTGCTGTGCAGGGAAGTCATCCCTGGGTCTTCCCATTCCCTTCACTCCCTCTCCAGCCCTGCGGGGGCCTATAAGAAAAAAAAAAAAAAAAAGAATGTTCGAACGCCGCCCAGAGCTGCAGGCGCATTCTGACCTTTGGAAGCTGAGGAGGGAGTGGAGGGAGTCGGGCGGGAGATTGGGACAATGCTCCTTTCCCTCCACACCGGCGCGCGCTCGGCCAGCCCCAAGCCCCCGCGCGCGGCTCTCGGCCATTGTTTTGGAGACGCTCACTGCGCCGCGTTTCGTGCGCCCTGCGCAGGCCTGCACGTGGGCGCGCGCAGCCCGGGACACTCGCGCTCTCCTCCCCCAGCCCAAGTAAGACGCTAAAGCCTCGGAGTCCTGCCCTCGCAGGGGCCAGGTGAGCGCCTGGCCGGTCAGGGTGTCCTCCTGACCTTAGGCCGCGCGAGCTGCGGGGAGATGCCAGGTCCGCGCCACCTGGGGGCCCAAGATGCCTCCAGTCGCCGCTCTGGGGAAGGCGCGGGCGGCCTCTGAGTGACCCGGTAACGTGTGCCTTTGTTCCCCCACCCAGGTGAAAATCTGGTTTCAGAACAAAAGATCCAAGATCAAGAAGATCATGAAAAACGGGGAGATGCCCCCGGAGCACAGCCCCAGCTCCAGCGACCCTATGGCGTGTAACTCGCCGCAGTCTCCGGCGGTGTGGGAGCCCCAGGGCTCGTCCCGCTCGCTCGGCCACCACCCTCATGCCCACCCTCCGACCTCCAACCAGTCCCCTGCGTCCAGCTACCTGGAGAACTCGGCTTCCTGGTACCCGAGCGCAGCCAGCTCGATCAATTCCCACCTGCCGCCGCCTGGCTCCTTACAGCACCCGCTGGCGCTGGCCTCCGGGACGCTCTATTAGGCGGCTTTCTCTTGCTCTCTTTTTTTGGGACTGCTGTGTTTTGCTGTTTTAGAAAATCATAAAGAAAGGAATTCATTTGGGGAAGTTTGGAAAACGGAAACAAAAAAGATTCATGTGTAAAGCTTTTTTGCATGTAAGTTATTGCATTTCAAAGGACCCCCGTCCCTCCTTTTTTTACAGACGAACTTTTTTGCGCAACTGTGGACACTATCAATGGTGCCTTGAAATCTATGACCTCAACTTTTCAAAAGACTTTTTTTCAATGTTATTTTAACCATGTAAATAACTGTAGATAGAGGAATTAAACTGTATATTCTGGATAAATAAAATTATTTCGACCATGAAAGCCAAATGTTTCTAAAAAATACTCCTTTTGCCCGCCTTATACTGGGCTACTGACGTTTTATGCAGGCAATTAAAGGAAGACAAGCTCTGCAGAGATCCAACAGGGCAAAAAGGAAAACAGAAATTGGGGGCTGCATGGATGCAAACTGTACACCTGTGTGTTGGATGCTGTACTTTATGTGTCTATATACATATGTGGCCTGTTTATAGTACTGCCATAAAATATATATTTAGGGTTGGTTTTTTTTTTTTTTTTTTTGGCCTAACCACAAAAACATTTAGATAATTTTAAGTTTAACCCCAGATTGTTTCAGGTAGAAAGTAATGCTGGAATCTAAATCCGGTCCTCCCGCCCTGTGTGTGAGTAAAAAAAGCCGCAGAAATCCATCAATAACCGCTCCAAATTCTAAGCTCAAAGCAATTATCATGGACAACTCTCCCCCCACTCCCAACAACCTCTGTGTATTGGCAGAGCAATTAGACAAATTACACTCTCTTCAAATAGGAGCTTCCAGAGATGAGGAGAAGAAGAGGAATAAAAAGAAGTAGAGGAGGAGGAAGAAGAAAAAGAAGAAAATTTTCCTTCCCATTACATTTTTTTAAAAATCTGAAATGTTTGCAGCATGGCAAATGGTAGTGTCTCGGACTCCTTGGTATATGATTATAAATTTATTGGAGGTCTTTTAGAGAGAGGAAAGGATCACAGGACTTGGATGATAAGCCAAAATCAGTTGGGCAAGCAAGGCATGATGGGTAGGGGGCATTCCTTCTCCTGCCAAGAGAGGGAATTGTGGGGTGGAGGACAGGAATGAAAGCGTTTGGGCTCGGTTTTGATTTCATCTTGTGTGAGATAATATTATATATTTTTTTCTCCTCCATCCTCTTTACCACTCTGTTTTTTTCAGGAAGGAGGTCTTTCTGCTTTGCTTTTACCTAAAAGAGTGGCAAAGTGGTTCCAAAGGATGGGAAATTGAATGTTTGTAGGGATCTCTGCTTTGTGAAGCCTTCTCTGGGGCAGAGAGGAAGGACTTGCAGCAACCTTGGCCTATGTCCCATCCTTCTCCCTGCGCCCCTGCACATAGATATCAACACTGTGACCAGAGCTACAGCCTGGTCCAGAGCTACGCTCTCTGGCCTGACTTGTGGGCATCTCTTTGATTGTCGTTTAGTGCACCTGACTCTGTTTCCTTGGGACACCAAGGGAAATCCTGTGTTGGAAATTACAAGATGCGTGAGATATGTTTTACAGCTAGGAAGTCGGCAGCAATAAATGTGACAAAAGAGTCTTCTTAAGTTGGGGGGGGATTGGAGATTAGCACATAAAAAATTACATCCTGTCATCTGAGGATTTCTGAGAAGGTTCTTCCAGGGTTGGGAAACTAGACCTGAAAAGACACGCTGCGTGCCCGGAGGGGAATTTACCAGTGTGTTCGCTCTTTCTCCTCTCTCCCTCTCCCTTCCCCTCCTCCCCATTCTCCCGATTCCCTTCCTTTCTAGCCAGCCCGCTCCTAAAGGCTTGGGCCTGGGGGGCGGGGGGGGGGGCGGGGAGGGGGGAAGGATTTCTCTGGTCCTTGGTGCACCCTGCCAGGCCCCGGGGCAGCACACGGTCGGGCCTGGGCTGTGGACCACTCCTCCCCACCCCCCCACCCCCCCCCACCCCCGCGCAAAGCGCAAGCGGCCGTCTCTCCGGTCGCAGCTTTCCTCTTCTCGGTTCACCTCCAGCCCCTCCTTTCTCGCAAGAAGTTCCAGGTGGCGACGCGCTCCGAGACAAGCCATGCGAACCCCCCAATTTTATTTATTTATTTTTTTTTGCACTGACAGAATGGGAAGACCGTAGGGGAAAAGTGGAGGGATCTCCTTTCTGCTTTTCTTTCTTCGCTTGTAAAGATTTGGGGAGTTTCCTTTACACCGACTGAAGCCAGCGCTTTATATCTGGGGAATCCGGCTTCGAGACACCCTGCGCCCCCCGCTGCGCGTTTGGAGAGCTGGCGGGGGCGCACCCACTGGACGCCTCTAACATTTCCCATCCCCTGGCCGCCTGAGAGTTGCAGGAATGCGCTTGGAACATGTTCTTTACCTTTCTGCACACGCAGAGGGCAGATATTTTTCCAGCCGTCCCTGTCATCTCCCCACCTCCATTCCTGGCTTTGAAAAGGGGATCCCTTCTCTACCACCCCCAGTCACCGGACGCGGTCCAGCTGAAGGAAGGGCGAGTTCGGATTTTTACCGGGAAAGGAGAGAGACGCTCTTCTTTCATGACCGCCCTTCCCACCCCCAGCCTTGACGCTGCCTGTTGTTAAGGACACTAGTCATCACGCCGCGCGGACAGACTCGGTTTCAGGATTCCTTTGCTTGTGCTAACCTCACTTCTTCCCCTCGCAATGGTCTCTTCTCTCGCGCGGTTTTTTGGTTTTTTGTTGTTGTTGTTGTTGTTTAACTTGGTCTGAGAGCCATGGACAAAAATATTCTGGCAAACCATTCTGCAGCGGGTTTTCCCTGGCACCATGGGGATTCTCCCAGGAGAATTTAACTCCCTGCAGTCCTGCGCCCAAGGATGTAAAAATAACAGATCTTCAGCAAAGTCTAAAAATATCTGTGTGATGTTTCTCTCCCTTGCCCTTCCTCCCACCTTCCCTCTTTCTCTCCATTATTTATTCGTGTATCTAATATAAACGTGTACTACTCCCCAGCATATTTGTAGTCTGTCTGACACCACTCTGCTGGGTCTCCGTTTGCCCCTTCCGGTCCCCACTTGCCTAGCTTTCAATCTAGTGTTTCCAAGATGTTAAGCCCACCCCAAACTTAATTTTCTTTACCGTGGGCCTCTTCACCATCCCCCACCATACTCCCAAGCCTCTACCCTATTTTCAGACCTCTTCACAAAGCCCAGGAGGTCCGGGGCTTGCCCGCAGAGCCGGTGCGATTCCTTGGTGCCCTGCCCGCCTCCTGGGCCCTCCTGTAAAAGATCAGATAAATTGGTCTTTGTTTGAAGCTTGTGTTGGGTTAGGCAGATTTCTGCCCTTTTTCCCCCCTTTTTTTCCTGGCGGCCACCTCCTTGTGGAACAGGGGGCGGCCTGGGGAGCCGAGAGAAGCCGCATTCCTGTGGGTGCCAGGCGGCTCCAGTGCTGAGCCACAGGGCCTGAGACACACACACAGAGGAACCCGCAGACCTCTCTCTCTCTCTCCCTCCCTCCGTCCCGTTGGGGCACCCACCCGGGAGCCTGTCAACCCACACTCAGATCCGCCCAGGTCTCGGCCTCGGGCAGGAGCGTGTTGACCCGCACACCAAACACACGCACACACCCCCTTCTGGGGACTTCGGCCAGGCCAGGATCTCCCCGCCCATACCAATCCTTTCTCTCCCGCCCCGTGTCCCACAATCCCAGACGCGCCGGCTGGCCTCCCTTGGCTCCTTTGATCCCACCGGACGCCCCACGGCTCGCGGCGTCCTGGCCGCCCCGTCCCGGGAGTCGCCCACAGCGCGCCAAGGCCTGGCGGTGCTCGCCTCCTCCCAGCGCGCCCAACAGCTTACTCCGGCCTGACACCACTGGCTCTCCTCAACTCCCCCGCCCGAAGCTCAAGGGATGCCTCCTGGAACATTGCCCCCTGACCCCCGCCCTCCGTCGGCGCTCCCTTTTATTCGAGGAGAGGACCTTTAGGGCTACCCAACCACCACCCTCCCCGCCTCACCCCCGCAAGCCCTTGGATCGCGCGCCTCCCACTGGCCACTGGGATCTCGCCAACCCGGAGCTCTCCAGCCCTCTCCAGAGGCACGCCCTGAGGACAGACGCCCTCCGGCACCTCTGGGAAGCGCGCCACGACGGCGGATCCGCCTGCGGTCAACCCCCCTCCTCCATCCTTAAGCACCCCCCCTCCCACAGCGGCTGGGTGGAGGTTTCCGCCTCGCGTGAGGTTGGGGAGGGGGCGCTGTGGCTCGCTCCCGCCCTCCGCTCTCGTTCCCAGGTTGCCTTCGGTCCTTGCATACTGTACCCGGTTTTTTCAGACGCACAGCGAACTCTGGGCCTCGAAAACAGCCCAAATAGCGTTAGCACATGTGGGATTGGCTAAAGATTTTTCTACGCTGCCCTGCCACACCACCACCCACCCCCCGCCCCACCTGCGCGTTTTTTGGCATCTGACAAGCTTTAGGTCCCCCTGTTGTACAGGGCAGAAAGTATACATAGCATCTACTGCGGAGGGGCGGGGGGAGCCTTCCCCTTCAATCATCCAGGGTTGCCAGCTGAAATGCAATAACCTGTTTTATAGGTCGAGCTCTAACAGTGAAGATAGGAACCAGGGGAATTTACATGAATCTGTTTTTAAAGGAGATGAGAGTCTTGTTTTGCAGCAATTAATGTTTCTGTTCTTTTGTTCGTTGGGACTTCGTATTTACTTCTGATTTAGGGGGGTCCGGAGGAGTCTCTGCCAAAAGTGCACGTATCATTGAGTCTGTTCCACATGCTAAACCAAGATTTATATAGAACCGTGAAATACTACACGTTTCGACCTTTCCCACAGGAAGGAAAAAAACGGCTTTATAACATCATTACACACACACACACACACACACACACACACCCTCCAAGTTTCAGTAATGATTCTATCTCCACCATACACAGTCTAGTGTATTTTCTTAAAAAAAGAAGTGGGTGGGGGTGAAGGGCAATAAACAGTTCCCAAGCTATGATTTTTTTTTTTAAACATTCTTTTTTTCTTGCAAAGGTGAGAAGACAGAAATCTGCCACTGGAAGCTTGCTGTCATCCAAGGACTATTTCTGCCACTTAACCACTTGCAAGGTGGGATATAGGGGTCGGCGAAGAGGCAGGATATGGACTCAACTTCCATCTATAAACAGGGATCACTAAGCAGGGAACATTTCATTATTGCCCTAAAAGTCATAGGAACCAGGAAGCCTGCTTGCCACCTTGCGGGATGGCCCTGGTTGGGCAGCTCCCAGGTCTATGAGGTGTTGGGAGAAGGGAGAATCATCACATACTGTTCTGAGCCTGAAAAAGATGCCCAGGAAATTCTCTGTAGTCATGGTGGAAAATTGAGGTCTGGGGATATAAGGGTTTTAGGTATCTGACCAGGACATCCCCCCCCCACACACACACACACACACCAGGAACCAGAACTAGATTCCAAAAATTTCAGCCAGGGCAGGGCTAACCCTCCTGGAAGCAACAGCTAGAACCCAAGGTTCACTTTCTCTCTGGGACCAGCAGAGTACCCCAGCCTCCCTCCAGACTCTTGCTCTAACTCTGACTCCCTTTCTTTAGGGTCCTTCCATATTTTAAAGAGACTGACCTTGCTCTTTTACAACCATGTCTGGGAGCAGAAACAGTGCTTTATCAAAAATACTGGACTTTCTGGAATCTAGAAAGAAACACATCAGTGACTTATAGCAATAGAAGAAGCTGGACTAGTTTATATACGGGGTGTTAATTAATAAAAGTTAATGATAGGATTAAAGCCAATAGTCAGCCTAGCCGAGTGGAGGAGACAGCTTCCCAGCCGGCTTTATTTAATTAGCAGCAATTAATACGTTTTCGGCTAATATCCTTCAGGACTCTCAATGACTTGTTCGCTGTGAAAGAGAATGGAGATGGAGCTCAGGAACACTTACAAGCACCCAGGGCATTTTGCTCTGATGACAAGAGAGATTGCAAACTCATTTAAGCAAATGTTCATAAACAAGTGACAGGCACACTCTGAGGCAGCCTTGGTGGAAACAATGGTGAAACTGTCAAATGTTCTTTGCTTGGGGGAAGGGCACTTTTCTTTTCTAAGCAAGGAAATGCGTTAGCAGAGAGGGAAAACAAAGACAGGAGGCATAGAAAGGAAAGAAGGAAAGAAGAAAGAAAAGAAAGAAAGAAAGAAAGAAAGAAAGAAAGAAAGAAAGAAAGAA